>NW_012154173.1:4158732-4176924 GCF_000956105.1 Propithecus coquereli | reverse complement strand
TGTAATGTTATCTGAAAAGAAATATTTGAGATGTTTCTTTTTTATTAATGTAGGTACTTATTACTATGAATTTCCCTTTCAGAACTGCTTTTGCTGCATTTCATAAGTTTGGCATTTAATGTTTGTTTGGTACTTAATGTTTGTTTAATGTTTCTGTTGTCTCAATTTTTTAATTTCTCTTTTGATTTCTTCTCTGACTCACTGATTGAGAATCTGTTCTTTAATTTTTATGTATTTGTGAATTTTCCAATATTTGTCCTTTATTGGTTTCTAGATTCATGCCACTGTGGTTGATTAAAGATACCTGATAAGATTTCAATCTTCTTGAATGGATTAAGACTTTTTTTGTGGCTTGACATATATTTTGTAGAGTGCTCTATGTGTGCTTCCAAAAATATGTATTCTGCTGGTCTTGGATGAAATGTTCTACATATGTGTGTTAGGTCCATTTGGTCTTTAGTGTTGTTTAAGTTTGCTATTTTCTTATTGATTTTTCTATCTGAATGATCTATCCATCGTTGAGAATACGGTATTGTAGTTCCCTACTATAACTGCATTGCTGTCTATTTCTCCCTTCAATTCTGTTAATATTTGCTTTATACATTTAGGTGCTCTTATGTTGGGTGCATATATATTCTAAATTATTATATCCTCTTGATTAATTGACCCCTTTATCATTATAGAATGATTTTCTTTGTCTCTTGTGTTAGTTTTGGACTTAAAGTCTATTTTGTCTGATATATCTATAGCCACCCCCATTCTCTTTTGGTTACTATTTGCATACAATTTCTTTTTCAATCCCTTCACATTCTACCTATCTGTGTCTTTAAAGCTAAAATGAGTTTCTTAGAGTCAGCATACAGTTGAATTTTGGTTGTTTTTATTTAATCCATTCAGTCATTCTGTCTTTCAATTGGAGAATCTAATCCATTTACATTTAAAGTAATTATTGATAGATTAGGACTTACTATTGCCATTGTATTCATAGTTTTCCAACTGTTTTGTAGTTCCTCTGTTCTTTTCTTTCTCTCTTGCTGTCATCCTTTGTGATTTGATAGTTTTTTGCAGTGATATACTTTTATTCCTTTTTCTTTACTTTCTATACATCTACTACTCACTACAAGATTCTCTTTGTGGTTACCATAGGGCTTACATAAAACATCTTACAATTAAAATTCTATTTTAAGCTGATAACAATTTAACTTCAACCACATATAAACCTTTACACAGTAACTATTCCTTTTTCCACATTTTATGTTAATAATGTAATAATTTGCACCTTTTTATACTGTGTTACCATTAAGAATTTACTGTAGCTATAGTTGTTTTTAATTCTTTTGTCTTAACATCAGTTTTCATGGAATAAGCAATCTAATTTTCTACTACATATAGAAAACAGAAGAAATTTTGATTTAATCAAGACCCATATCATTAGTATTAGCTGTAGAATAGCCAAGTCTTATAAACTGTGCCTTTTTAAGTATGTGTTTCTTTATGTCAAGGTATGTGTCTCATTCCCTCTTACCACCACTCCTGATCACCAAGAACTAGCATGGTTTTTTCTATAGAATAAATATTCAAAGATAACTGCTAAGTATAAATGAAAAAAAAAAAACTTTAAATCACACAATTCTAAGATTTTTCCTGTGAGAATGGAGCATAGAAAAATAAGTTTGGGACACAATTTATTTTTTTCCACTTGAATATCATTGGATTTTATGTTTTTAATCCGGATGGTTTATATTATTTTAAAGTGAACATTAAAATAAAAAAAACCTAATGGACACAGCATTATTCATAGAGAAATTTGAAGGAAAGAAAATCTGAGGATTAATGTCCTTAATATTCATTTCTGACAGCCTGTGTTCAAGCTTGGGTTGTCTGGTCAACATTTGGGTCTGATTCGTAGTTTCCAAATCATGGTGCATAGTGTTCTAAGTCAATTCCCTAGGAGAGATTTGGGGATAACTTTTCCACAGGTTTTCTCAATTAAAGATGCATCTAGCTCTTTGCCCGCATCACCCACATCTGCTCATAAAAAAATGAATAATGGAACACACATGTGCTGACTTATGATTCATTTCAGCCTTTTGCAGGTGCAAATGCAAGTTTTAAGGTGCAAAGTGGAGCCACAAATGTTGTGGGCTTGTCCAGCTGAAATTCTAGGCTTTAATCATATCGAAATAATTCCTCAGGTGATGTGATCATAGAATTTTACTCAGAAGGAGGGTATAATAAATACTGTATATTGAGCTGGTGTATATTAACAGATGAAGCTACATTATTTAGAGAAAATGAAATCAGCTAATTTTCACCATATCTGGTATTTGATAAAGCGTTATTTTTACATATTAACCCAAAATTGGCCTTAGTGTGTTTCAAGGCAACTTTTACCAAATAAAATAGAAAATAAAACACTTTTATGTGTATACATAACTGCTTCAGAGATTTATGTTGACAGTTAACCCAAATCTATGGCAATTACTGCATCTCTTTGTAACTGGGGTAGACTTCTAGTAGACAAACTAAGTCAACATTCGATTACAAGGAGTAATAGAGGGGCTCACTGGTGCAGATAATCCTAAACAGCAGAAAATCCCCAAACTGTTTATTTTCAGCTTGGATATGCATTTAGAAGATTCCTTTTTCCTGCAGATATCCACATCTAATTTAATTTTCCTAAGTTAAGATTCTTTGAATACTACATCTTACTAATGATTAAATTTCCACTTAATTTTCATGAGCCAGAACACATAAGAGTATACAAGAATATGTCCCTCACCAGTTAAGAGGGCATAGGTAGGGTAGCTGTTTGAAGATGGAGAACAGAGCTTTGTTTCCAAGGAGACAAATAGCTCCATGATCACCCCTTGTTGCCAGATTTCCATGAAGTTTATTAAACAGGGTATGTGCCGTGTTTTTGATGCCCAGCTGTATTTCAATTGTTATTTTGCTTGAGTAGAGAAAATATCTGTCTCCTTACTCTAACAAAAAAAAGTATAGCTGCTTGATTTCTTTATGAACTAGAGAAACCCAGGTTATATGGAACAACACAACACCACACCACAACACACACTTACTTGCTTTCATTTCACATTGTACATATGAAAGAGTATCATAATTATGAGAATATATTATTTTCCAAGCAACATATGTGAATATATATCCTTATCCAAGAAAACATAATGGAGACGAGAGTTTTCCAGGGACCCTTATTTTGAAAAATATAGAGATAGTGGGAGAGAGTTCAAAAGTCAGTGAAAGAGAAAAAAGAGCGGATTTCCCTCTTGACTTCATGCTCAAATATATTTATCTCCTTTCATCAAACCCAAGGCAGAGAAAAATGAAAATTAAGCTCTCCTTTACACGTTACTCCTGTTCTAACACCTCTCAACCCAACCTTCCTTTCTCCGCTTATCCAAATCCTGCCCATTTTTCAAAACGCAGCTCAAATCCTGTCTCTCTTGTAAAGCATTCCCTGACCATTTCATCTGGAAGCAATCTTTCCTTCTTCTAAACTTCCACAAGACTTATTTTCCATACCCCATATTTAGCACTTATTATTTACTGACTGGTGGAGATGTAATGCTATCAGAAATGTGGAAGCCATGGTAGAGAATTTTTTATCCTTTTGTGTTGAAAAAAAATTCTATTTTTAAAGTAAAATAGCCCTATGAATTTTTATTGTTCTTTCTAAATCTAAAACCTAGTTTGTTAGATTATACACTACATTATCATAGCAAAAAGGAAGCACTTAATAAGGCTTATTGTGTGCCAAATATTGTTCTGAGGGCCTTAGATATATTAAAAGTTCAAAAACTTTAAAAATATTAGGTTGTTAATATAGAGATTTTATATATATAATATATGTATAGTATATATATGTAAGCATGTTTGTTGCACCATATATGTATGTATATGTGTGTGACTACATATACACATACACATGTGCATATATGTGTATGTATGTTATAAACTTGCATTGCTCATATAAATATTATTTTGGAGAATTAAAGTCAAATAATATTTATTCAAACATTTAATTAACAATAAATTGTTAATTATAGATTTATTATTGAATTTATGCTACTTTTTCATTTATGTAAAAGATAATGATAAAGATTCCTAAACAATAAGGAACCCCAGAACATTTTTAGTATTTTCCATCTTTGAAGAAGAGATGGAAATTTAGAAGGGAAAGAATCCATGGTCTTAGAGTGCTAAAAAAATTAGATTTTATGTTTCTGAAATTATGGCTCTCTTCTCTTTGTCCAGCAAATACATGTTAGGTTTTTTCCCCCTAAGGAAAAATATGGACAAAAGCAAAAACAAAAACAAAAGCAAAAAATATTCAACAATTATCTAGAAGTCCTACTTTAGTCTAGCATCAACCATCAACTAGCTACAAGTGGTTAACCTCTCTTTTCCTTGGTTTCTTCATCCAGAGATGAGGAGCAAAAATTTGATTAACAGTATTATTTGCTTCAGATTTCAAAATCTCTGTTATGATTTCACCATACAGAAGAGAGCCTACTCAAGTGAATTTTAAGAACCAGATCTATCATCAATTTCTAAAATTATGTAACTTAATTTTAATGAAATACAGACAAAACTTTCCATTTCCAGAAGCTGATAAAGATAAAAGTGATTAAAATGAAATTACAGGACCCACATCTGTATCTATATCAGCCTTTTATAGGTTTGGATATTTCTTGAATTGGTGTCATTATAAGTGTGCTGAAGACAATGGAAATCATTTAAAGGAGATAAGCAGAAAAAGGTCAAAGTCCTTGTCTCCGTGCTGGGTGTATCCTTGGAAAATTCCACGTGTGTTCTGAACTAATGGATACTTTACCTTCTTTCCATGTGCCTTCTTAACATCTAATGTTAAGTATTCATATATCTCTTGCTCTACAATTCAGTCAAATGTAATCACACTTCTATCACTGGTATCCATGCTTCTGGGTTGTGTCTGCAACATTTCCTAGAAAAGTGCTTTGAAGTTG
This sequence comes from Propithecus coquereli, assembly GCF_000956105.1. NCBI lineage: Eukaryota > Metazoa > Chordata > Mammalia > Primates > Indriidae > Propithecus > Propithecus coquereli. Next base: position 4,171,918 of record NW_012154173.1, on the reverse strand, counting down.
AAAGATATTTGTTTAAAAAAACTGTGATGAGATGAATAAAAGGCAAGAACATAGCCCCATGCCTATATCAAAAGTTAGTAGGAAAAGTTGACTGCAAAGAAGGCTTCAAACTCTTTTCTTTTAATATATTTGTTAAAATAACAGCAGCCTAAGGAAAAAAAACTCATTTTTATTTTCATTTGTAATGTTGTTCTCTGTTGTGTTGCTTTACTAATCATCTGAAACTATAGATTATTTCCAGTGAAACAGAAAACTCAGAGTGAGGGTTTAAGCTACATGAACATGCTTAGAATCTCTCTTTCTGGGCATGTCTGGTTGTCTGGCAAGCTGGACTGATTTTAAAGAGAATGCCAATGAATCTCATGGATATGATAACTTAGAGGCTAAGAGCTTATTGACACAATCCCCCTAGACTAAGATATTCAAGCTATTGAGGAACAAAGCCCATCTCCTAGCCACCCAGGCACTATACCCAATAGAAAAGAAACTTTCCTTAAAAAGGAAAAGCTAGCTGAGGGACCAATTTAATCCAGGACAATGACTTGACTTCAGGTGGAAAAAAATACTTATGCTTCCCAGATTGCCCTCTAGCCCAACCTTATAGATCTCAGGGATCTTAGGAAAGAGAATATATAAATTGACAAACCCAAGATTTAATTAGAAGCTAAGAAAAAAGAACCATCTGTGCTGCACAAATTGTAGTAATAGATGTTTTCTTTACTGTAGTGACTGCAGGAGCACAGAAAGGAGGAGCAATACTCATTCTGTAAAGGCAGAGAAAATTATCTGAACGAGCTGACCCAGGATCACTGGGGAAGCAGGAACAGACCTCGTCTTGCTAAGTCTGGTTGTAAGCAGGAGACAGAAATGCTATGGATGGGAGGTAGGAGGCAGGAGGAATGAGTGTACACAAACATCGTGAGATGGTCTCAAATCCCAAAGCAACTAGAAAGAAAAGATGAGACAGTGTGTTATAAACCATTTTGGTGATGCTTTGTACTATGAAAGAATTATGAAAACTGAAGAAACAGAGTATACATAGAAAAATATTTATATTCCATGGATTGAAGAAGTCAAATGCAGATTATAAAAGATACGTATCCCAACATAATTTACTCATCTTAAAAATTTGCTTTTGTTTTACACTTAGGGGATAAAAGGCCATAAGACAGCATTTCTTTGTCAAAAGACATCTTGTGCTATTTTATTTCCTAATATTTAAGGCAGTCAAATTGTTACAGACTATTATTGTTAGTTATTTTTAGATATACTCACGCTTTCTCACTAAAGCCCGGTTACAAGTACTTTTGAAGGGAAAAAGAACACATCTTCCATTTATTTGATTCCCTCTCAAAGTGTAACAAAAACCTGGTGCAGAGGTTTGATATATTGAGTTTCACGCATAGCAGGGCATTCATTTGAACTCACACATTAACTATGTCTTGTCTACCAATGAGAAACACAAGACAACAGCTGAGATTGCTACCATTAATCTTAAGCAAGATTTATTATGGTGTCAAATTAGATTCTAAATTTCTATTCTGTAAGAAATTAGAACATGAATATCATCTCAAAAGACTTTTGTTTTTATATTTTATGATATATATTTCTTTGTATGGTAGTCTTATCGACCATCTGCTAATATTGTGTTTTCAATGTTATTCAGACACAAGTTCATTGGTATGATTAGATAAAACACATATTTTTTTTCCCCCTATCAGCAGGTTTTCCTTGCTGTGACAGAGGACATTAATTGGGAGAAAGAATATTGGGAAGGTGACAAAACAATTTGAGAAAAAGGAAAAAGTGTCTTGTATAGAGACAAATAGGAGGTAATTGCAACCAGCCATACAAAAGAGAGCATACCCAAAACTGTACCAACCCCCCCACTTTCTTTGTATGAAAGGTTTACAAATTCAGCTGTCCTTTGCTAATTTTATTTATCTTTTATTATGATGCGTAAAGTAAATGGAAATTCAAAACAGAACTATTTCCTACCCTTTGGTGCCATCATGAGGCCAGAATAACAAAGTACTGAGAAAAGTGATGCCCAGGATTGCCCAAGGTTTATATATTTTCCTTCCATTCAAAATGTAATTATCCAGAGAATGAGAGTTTATTTCAAAAATATAACTACCCTTATCATAATGAAACTCTATAACCCACAAATCATAGCTCATATGTTTACATTGGTAGTTCATTGAGTAGAATAAAATTTTAGGCAACTGTGAAATTACTTACAGCTTTGTGAATTTGAAATAAATAAAATATTTATGTTTTGATGTCACACAGACATATACCTAAAGCTTTTAGACCCAAAACTTTCTGAGTATTTTAAATAAATCATAGCTATGTGTTAGCTTTATGTATTTATTTATTTATGTATTCACCCTATGCTGTCACAGGGTAGCATATAAGATAGCATACTATGTTACCTCAAAGGCCTCAAAACACAATGTCATGATATCACAATAAGAGAATATGCTATTTGGGGAATGGAACAAATGACAATAGCAAAAATATGGCAAAGCAGTGCATTAGAAATAATAACTAATGAACATCTAAGGACTTCATACCCCAGTAAAATCAAAGTACTAGAATAAATTGAATGATATAGTATTTGAAATCATGACCACACACTACACCTAAAAATTATGAAAATATGTCTTATTAAGTCTCAACCAAACGTATCTTGTGTCATATCTGTATTATTATACCTAAGCTCATAGTATGTCCATTATTAGCCTTGTAATTTTACAAGTATATCAATAGATTTACAAGTAAATAGATATACTTTCTCAGTCCATTAAACTTTTTTTGTCTGAATTGTTGAAGTTTTCTAATGTGATGAAAATGTGATTCCTGCATGATGCCAGGTAATTCTTAAATCTGATTTCTTTTCATTGATTCTCAAAATTCTGTTCGCTTTTCTGTTAGTTTGCCTTCACAACATTTAGAAACTGAGGAGCCCCACAAATTTCAAATTTCATCTGCAAAATATGGACTCCCTCTAAAAGATGGAAAGTTTCACTATGCATGTCTTGCTTGCCTCAGCTATTCTTATTTACTGGAAAAGCCGCAGAGAGGGGAAAATATAAAACTGCTGAACTAGTTTCTAACTGCCTTTGTTCTTAGTGTTCTCATCGTCTTCATGTACCTAGCACTGCTATGAAGTACAGTTTTATTTTCAGAATTATCAAATATATAAACTCCATCACCAACTTTAATTATAATGAAGGCAGCCTGAATTGCTTTCTTCTCCTTCTTTCATCTCAGAAACAGACCTTATATTAACGCATGAAAATAGCCATAATTAGTTCTCGTTTAACGTCAGTGGTGACCTCCTTTTGTGACTTGGCATCCAGCATTCTTTCAGTAGAATCATAGTGCTAATCCCGGCTTGGCTTTGGGCATATGTTGCCCTCATTTGGCCCCTGTAACGCTGCTCAAGATAGATCATTATCTTTAATATTTTTCCCAGGGATAACAAAAGTTAAGTCTCCCTCAATTTTAGTAGTATCAAAGGCCCCTTTCACCAATGGGAGTTACCAGAAAAAGAGGTGGTTTCTGCCCTGATAAAATGTTCATAGACACTCAGTCTGAGATTAAAACTTATCACGGAAGCTTGGGAGCCATCGTCATTGGAGATGAAAGGAAGCTGGTCACCTATAACCTCCCTCCGGTAGGACAAGACTATTCCTATATCAGACACTATGCAATATTTAAATACCGAAATATAGTCTTATCATAATCCTATTCATCTCATATGGTACGATGGTTTCTTTCCATTCTAATAACATATTTTTTTTTTACTTCATTATGTTAGTCAAGTTATTTCAGAGAAATAGAACCAATAGAGTGAGTGTATGTGTGTGTGTGTGTGTGTGTATAAATATATACATTATTTACCATTTGTGTATAAATATATACATTATTTACCACTGAGGATACTTTCTGAGAAATGCATTGTTAGGTAATTTCATCTTTGTGTGAACAACATCAGCATAATTATACAAACTTAGACAGTATAGCCTGCTATATGCCTGGGTCGTACGGTCTAGCCTATTGTTCCTAGGCTACAAATCTCTACAGCATGTTACTGTGATGAATATTGTAGGCAATTGCAATGAAATGGCAAGTATTTTTGTACCTAAACATATCTAAATATAAAAAGGTACAGTAAATATATGGCATAAAAATTTTTTTAAAAATTATACACATTGTAAAATGTCCCTTATTATGAATGGAACTTACAGGACTGGAAGTTGCTCTGGGTGGGTCAGTATGTGAGCCATGAGTGAATGTGTGAAGGCCTAGGACATTACTGTACACTACTGTAGACTTTGTAATCACTGTACACTTAGGCTACTCTAAAGAAGTTAACCTTAGCTTACTATAACTTTTCTACTTTATAAACTTTTTAATTTTTTAACTTTTTGACTCTTTCGTAATAACATTTAGCTTAAAACACAAACACATTATACAGTTGTACAAAAATATTTTCTTTTTTCACATCCTTTTTTAAGTTTTTTCTATTTAAAAATTTTTGTTTTGTTTTATTTTTTAAAGTTTTTGTTAAAAATGAAAACACATACACACACTTTAGCCTAGGCCTACCCACAGTTGGGATCATCAATATCACTGTCTTCCACCTCCACATCTTGTCCCACTGGAAGGTCTTCAGGGACAATAACATGCATGAAGCTGTCATTTCCTATGATAATAATGCTGCCTTCTAGAATTCCTCCTGAAGAACCTGCCTGAGGCTATTTTATAGTTAACCTTTTTTATATAAGTAGAAGGAGTACACTCGAAAATAATGATAAAAAAGTGTAGTATGGGAACTATATAAACCAGTAACATAGTTGTTTATTATTATTACCAGCTACTGTATACCACACGTCATTGCATGTGGTTATATTTTTATATGATTGACAGCCTAGTAGGTTTGTTTACACCAGCATCACCACAAACAGATGAGCAACGCATTATGCTACAACATCACAACTATGACATCACGAGTCCTTAGGAATTTTCTAGCCTCGTTACAATCTTATGGGACGACTGTCTTATAAGCAGTCCATCATTGACTGAAACTTCATTATGTAGCATATAGCTGCATACACACACACACACACACACACACACATATATATGGAGAGAGAGAAAGAGAGAGAGAGAGAGCGAGAGAGAGATTATGAAAACTTGCTCATGCAATTATAGAGCCAAAAATATCCCATGATCTGCTGTCTGCAAGCTGGAGAATCAGGAAAGCCAGTAGTATAATTCAGTCCAAGTGTAAAGGACTGAGAGCCAGAGGAGCTAATGGTGCAATTCCCATTCTGAGTCTGAAGCCCTGATAACTGGGGGTGCTGATGTCAAGGCCAGAAAAAGATGGATGTCACAGCTCAACAAGATAGACCAAATTTGCCCTTCTTCCACATTATTGTTCTATTTGAGCACTTAAGGGATTAGATGATGAGGGTTATCATCTTTATTCAGTCCATCAATTCAAATGCTTATCTCTTACAGAAACATCCTCACAGACACTCTCAGAAATAATATTTTACCTGATATCTGGGCATTCCTTAGCCCAGTCAAGTGACTCATAAAATTAACCATCATTCATTATGTAGTTGGGAGGGGGGAAGGAAATGTAGGAGATAAGTATGTGAATATCTGATTCAGTTAGAATCTAAGAAAAGAGTTCAATTTATAACAGTAAGTATTCAGTGCATACAATGTGTGACACAGGTTATGGAAGAGAGCAGTGAAGAAACTCAGAAACTACCAACAGCAGGGAACCACTACCAAGCGCTGGATGGAAGAGAAAAATGGATGAGGCAGTGCGGATAGAGCCCAGGGCCTGGTGTCACTTGGTGAAAGGTGGAACCACATCACTCCTGCCCAAGAGGAGCTGGAGCAATGTGGGCCCCAGACACAAATGGTACAACTGAGACTTCATCTCCCTTTCTTTTCCCTTCCTGCTGCCTTCCAACTGCTGGCCAATGACTTTTACTGTGCAAATCTGTCAGAACCCCTCAATAAGGAAACCTGAGATATGCAGCCTACAAGAATCAGCCTCTCAGAGGCATGAAGCAAAGCAGTGGAAGAAGAAGAAATGCATCTGGAAGCAAACTGTCCCCAGACTGGCACAGAATCTTAGGCCAGTAGGGAAGAACTGTATATATTGGGAGAGGAAGAACAAAATCTGAAAGGCTATAAATGCCTGGTATACACTTTCTCTAGTTCACTGTTTTGTGTTAGGCATTATTGTTTTAAAACAATCAATGATTGGTTCTTCCAAATCAAAAAACCTTTCTCTAACACACACACAAAATGACACATAAATATTTTTTATTTCTTTGACAGGTTGCAATTAAGAATCATGTATAATTTATTAACATTAATTTCTCTTTATAAAAGATATTACTTCTCTCTGCTTAAAATGGAGTTACTGTGAAAATAATTTTCACCTAAATTAGTTTTTATTTTATTTCCTGCTGCTAGTAATGAAAACACATCTCCCATCAGTGATGAAAGCATAATTTCCAATGGTTCACAGCAAAGAAAGTTTTCATTTTTGATAAACTGGATACAATCAAAAGCATAATTACAACTTTGAAGCTATTTTACCTCAATTAAATGCATCTTTAAATTACAGTATTGAACAACTTCTTTCCCATTAAAGATAATATAATTTTTAAAATTTTTAATTACTGCATTCAACAAACTTTTAGACTAAGAAAACAGATCTGTGTACTATTTGTGTAATCCATTAATTAACTTTATAAAATATTGTTTTATTTATACCATCAAATAATTACTGATTTTGAATATTATCTTTTGATGTATTAATAATTCAAGTAATGCATAGTAAAAGACATATACACATACATACTAAATATAGCCAATTCTAATTTTCTATCACACTTTTTTTCCAGGACTTTTTGTATAATACCTATGAAGTTTAAACTGAATCTAAAGATTCTATGATTTTGGTGGCAATCTGTCAGAAAATGTTAATTGAAATAAAAAAGCAGTAAGCTGACTCATAAATTCATTAAATAGAAATCGTGCGCCATACTTCCCCTTTCCATACCTAAATTACCTCTAACCCAACCTGAGGATAATTAAGGAAGTGCTTTATGTGTTATTTTGATGTTAGCAAGGGTAATAAAAATTTTAGTTATAATAGGCAAATTATATTCTCTGACCTCAATACATGGGACCTGCCTTCCTCTTTTATGTTGCTTTTTCTTGTTCTAAGCAGTATCTGTGCTCTTTCACAGAGCTTCTTTATTGTTACCTAATTTTCCAACCTCTTGTTTTTTGATTGTTATAACCTTGATAATAATGCAAGATCGAATAATCTATTGGGTCTTCATCGAATTAGAATATAAAGTTTAATCTTATTAAAATGACACACAAAGCTCTCCATAACTTGGCTCTATCAGCCTCACCCCCTACTGCTCTCCCTTTCACATTTTTGCTGCAACATTATCAAATTACATACAGCCCTAAAAACATGCCATATTAATTATTTGGAACATGTTGTTCCTTCTACTCAGAATGACCTTATCTGCATTAGGTCTTTTGGATGATTTCTCATTCTTCAACAACCATGCAAATTACCATTTCCTCTGGGCAATCCTCTGCAGACAGTTAATTTTTCCCTCCTTACATCACTAGACAGTATGAAGATTATTTATTTGGATGTAAAACTTTCTAGCAAGCATCTTGAAGGCATGGATCATGTGCTTATCATTGTGCTTGCAAATTATAGGTGCTCAACAGATATTCTGACAAATTAACCAAGAATTTGTATTGTAAGCTCCTAAAAGAGTGCATTTGAATTGAAAAATGGCTTACTATATTAAAAGTATTCTATGATGGTTTTTGATAAGTCTGATTTTGAAAATTTACAAAAATAAGAAGATTATCTTGTCAATAAATTCCAATTTCTAGAAAAGAAATGGCATTATAAATCTTCAGCATTTTTACATTAAATACTTGGGCCAAACATAAGGTGACACCTTTGATCCTATGGATTTTTGTGCTATTTTTCTAGGTGAAACTTGAAGTATGTGCCAATTTTAAAAGAGCAGTAAATCGTTGAGGAAACTCTTAACTAATCTTCCTCTGAAATCCCAGAATAATTGAGCGGTAAGAATCTGTGAGACAAATGATTCACACCAAATCAAGAAATCTTCATTACTGTGATAGATCTTCATCAGCCTTCGCTGAACATTTTCTACAGCAGTGAACTCATGCCTTTGTTGGTCAGCCCTAATTATTAAAAACATGTCTTCTATACATAGCCACATTCTACCCCCATGATGTCCCACAGCTGCTTTGCCCCAAAGTGCCCCATGGGACTCTTCACATGTTTGAGGTTAGCTGCATTCATTCTTATCTCCAGAAGAAGATACTTATCCCCATAATTGGCTTCCAGGCTCATTTTGTGTCTTACCTTCTTCTAGACAATTGCTGTTTGCATATTACTGTTATTTGCAAATAATTAGATCATAACTTTTGAACATTTAGTAATAAGAAATCTAGCATTTAATAATCATTTACTAATCAGAACTCTAGCTGCATTCTGCCAACATTCAAAGTACCACCGAAATAAGCCATAGAGTACATAGTGAGCAAATGATCGTGATCAAAAAAAATATAATGACAGAGCACCAACAACATACTAGAAAACTGAAGGGAATTCTAACAGATAAAGTGCCCAGGGGACATAAAATGAATATTCATTTTTTATTGATTTTGCTTTGTACTTTTTTGAGAAATTACAACACACATCTTGGCTATGTAAATCTTAAAAAGTCACTCACTGGACTGCACTTTTGTCCAATGACAAGGCTATACACCTAACGCAAGTTAGGCCAACAAGACTGATGCTTCCAAGAATATGAATTTTCAGTGAATACACAGTTTGGTTTAAAGGTGACTAATGCTGTGTCATATAATGGCAGTACTTTAAAAAGAAAACATGGTAACAATTTAAACTTCCTTCAAATGATGAATTAATAAAATTTGAGATATCCATAAATTGGAATATTATTCAGCTATAAAAAGGAATGAAACAGTGATGTTAAATACATGCTACGACATGGGTGAAAACATCATGCTATATGAAATTAGCCAAACACAAAAGGCCACATATTGTATGATTCCATCTCTATTATGAAATATCCAGAATAGACAAATCCATAGAAACAGAAAGCAGATTAGTGGTTTCCAGGAGATGTCAGGGAGAGGAGTTATGGGGAGTGAATGCTTAATGGGTAGAGATTTCCTTCTGAGATGATGTTCTGGAACTACACAGTGGTGACGGTTGCACAGCATTATAAACAGATTAGATGTCACTAAATTGTACACATTAAAACGGTTAAAATGACAAATTTTATGTTATATATATTTTACCACAATAAAAAAAATCATCAAGAAAAAAAAGACAACCATTAATTCCTGGTTCTGAGATCCAAAACCACCATAGTTTCTGTCCTTCCTAAGATTGGCTTATTTGGCTTTTCCTTCTATTTTATGAGTTAGTAGTTTCCTAATGAATTCCTTTCTGTCTATGTTTTCTATTATCAATTTTTATTATTTTCAAACAAAAAAAACTAATTCTCATATCTGTTGTTAAAAGTGTATAGTGAATGGTGCTCACACAGTAGTAATATTCTCCAGGGATTAGGGGGTTGGGGGGAGGTAAATTCACAACTAATGGACGCAGTGAGCATTGTAGAGGGGAAGGGCAGCCTCTAGTCCTCGCTTGGGTGAGGCAAAGACATAAAATGTAACCAAAATGTTTGTACCCTCATAATATCCTGAAATAAAAAATAAAAGTCTATAGTGACACAACTTTGGAAGATTAATTTGAAAGTTATAGTAAAATAGTATCTAAATATAGCTATAGCTAAATATTTATTGGCAGAAGTAGGAACAAATAAATTGTGCTACACTTACACAAAAGGATTTTATACTGAAGTTAAAATTAGGGAACTAAAACTACTAATTTAAAAAACAGCATGGAAGAAATAAAGTACCATAAATAGTTCAAAATACATATAGAACATTTAAGTAAAGTTTTAAAACACACAAAATACACCATTTTTAATAGATACATATTTGTACACATTTCTAGAGTACATACGATATTTTGCTGCATGCATGGAATGTGTAATGATCAAGTAAGAGTATTTAGGACATCCATCATCTCAAGTATTTATCATTTCTATGCATTAGAAACATTTCAAGTCTTGTCTTCTAGCTATTTTGAAAAATACAATACATTGTTGTTAACTACAGTTACCCTACTTTGCTATCAAATATTATAATTTATTCCTTCTATCTACGTGTAGGTTTGTACCTATTAACTGATCTTGTTTCACTTCCCCACCCACCCACATTCCCCTCCTAGCCTCTGGTAACTATCATTCTACTCCTTACCTCCATGAAATCAACTCTTCAGCTCCCACCTGAGTGAGAACATGTAATATTTATCTTTCCATGCCTGGCTTATTTCATTTAATGTAATAACCTACAGCGTCTTCCATATTGCTGCAAATGACATGATTTCATTCTTTTTTATGGCTGAATAGTATTCCATTGAAAACACATTGTATTTTTGTTTTTGCATGCATATATGGTAATTTTCAAAAAATGTAAATGTTAAATACCAAATTTAGAATAGTAATAATGTGGCAGATTTTAAGACTCCTCATGAGGAGTCTCATTATGGTAGGATTTGACAAAAGTAGGTAATAGTCACTTAGATTTTCTTTGTATTATTTACAGATTGCTCTCTCCTTTTTAAATAGTTCATAACAAATGTAGATAAAAGAATGCATATCTTTAAAACTATCATCCATACATACAAATATTTAAATTTTGACAAAGTAGTCACCATGAATTAAAGGGTAAAAAAAATGAGTATAAGTAAAAATGGATGGGGGGGGGTGGGAAGCTAGTTACATGGGGAAAAAATCAACTTAATCCTGTCTTCATTCCATATGCCAAAGTAAACTAGCAATGAAATTAAAGAGTCAAATGTAAAATCCCAATGAACATTTTAAAAGAAATGGGAGAATAGGCAAAACATCTCTACTCTTGGGATAGATTACATCATAATATTAAAATCAATAAAGTCATATATGAATACACTAATCATTTTTTATTGAATATCAGAAATGTCAAAATATTTAAATAAATAATTTTTTTTTAGATGTTACTGAGAAAACTGAGATTATCAAGTATGATCAACCTTAAATATCCCCCTCCACTTTCTATATGTATCCTTCCACATACCTATATCCATCTCACTCTTTCCTTATTCCCCCTGGTATCCACTCTAATATTCTACCTATATCCTTAAATTTATATTCTTTTATCCATTCTAGATTTTGCTCCATTAATAATTAATTATCGATTATTTGTTTCAAACTCATTTTCTAATAATTCCCCCCTGCCACTCTCCCACTCTCACAAATATGCACTCTCTATTTCCTTTGAAGTAATTCTGTTTGACTATGTCCATTTCTAGCTATTCATCCCATCACTCTTCTTTCCCTTTCATTAAAATATCTTGATAGGATTCTACAAATCCTATATCCACCTCAGTTCCCATTTACCATTTATACCTCTGAAATTTTGTTTACAGGCAATATAAGGTGGACTTAGAATAAAGTCTTCTGTGGTCAAATCCTGAGTTACTTACTTACGTGCTAAATGACCTTAAGCAAATTATCTTAGCTTACTATCTATCAGTGTCTTCATCTGCAAAATTGTATGACAGCAATATTTTAATCATTACATTGCTGTTATTATCAAAATAATTGCCAATATCAAGGGCAGCTCTTAATGAAGCTAATAACTAACTTTATTCCTGTTGTTGCTTCTTTTGGTTTTGTTTTGTTTTGTTTGAGACAGAGTCTCGCTCTGTTGCCCGGGCTAGAGTGCCGTGGCATCAGCCTAGCTCACAGTAACCTCAAACTCCTGGGCTCAAGCGATCCTCCTGCCTCAGCCTCCCGAGTAGCTGGGACTACAGGCACGCGCCACCATGCCCGGCTACTGTTGTTGCTTCTTAAAACTCTACTCCCACACTATTTACCTAACCCTAATTTATTCATTCATTTATTCACCATTCGCCTATTCAATTTTGTTAGTAAACTATGACAAGCACTTGCTAGAAGAAGCTGACAAAACAGCAGTGATTAAATCAATACTGTTCCTGCCTCACAGAGACTTCAAGATGGTTGAGCAGACATATATTAAATCACTAATCATACAAAAAATGTAAAGTTAAAACTGTTATCTCCAAATTTGGATCATCAGTGCAGACTTTCCTTCAGATTAACTGCCTAATGAAGCTCTCCACTCAACAGTCTAATGACAGAAGACATCCCAAAGCTGACTTCTGACCCTCATCCCTCAGCCTGCTCTTCCTGCAATTTTCCCATCTCATATGATGGGAATTCCATTCTTCCTGGCTCTCAGCCACCAAACCTTATAGTCATCGTACCCAGTTCTTCAGGAAATCCAGAGTACAATCACTGCTCACCTCCGTTACTATGACTCTTGTTCAAGCCATCATTACCTCTTGCTTAGATTACTGGAAGAGTCTCTTAACTAGTCCCTTAACTGTTGGTACGCTTACCCCGACCCCCACTGTCTTTCTCAACCCAGAAGCCTGAAAGATTTTCTATAAATCAAATAATGTCACTCTATTGTTCCAAACAGACTAATGGTTTCTCATTTTATTTACAATAAAAAGAAAAGTCATTATAATAGCCTATGAAGCCCTCCATGACTTGGGTCCTAATTACTTCTCTGACTTCCGCTCTGTTATTTACCCCTGAAGTCATTTTCCTCTCCCACACTGTTGTCCTTGCTAAACCTCAAACAATCCAGCCACACTTCTGCTTTCGGAACATTGTGCCAACTCTTCCCTCTGCCTGGATCTCTCCTCCCACAAGACAGCATAGCCAACTTCCTTCCGTCATGACTTCAACCAAATACCATTTTTAAAAAGAAGTCTACCCTGGCCACCTCATTTAAAATTTAGAACTTTGTGACATCATATACTTCAAAATCTTTGTTTCCCTCTTCTACCATTATTTTTGCCATAATTTGTCACCTTCTCTTGTACTACTTATTTATTTATTATTATTTT
>NW_012154173.1:4142782-4157472 GCF_000956105.1 Propithecus coquereli | reverse complement strand
AAAAAAAAAAAAATCTCTACCTAATTGACATTTATAGACCACTCTCACCAATGACAGAAGAAATCACATTCTTTTCAAGTGGAAATTGAAAATTTAGTAAGATAGACCATATCTTAGGCCATAAACCCATTCTCAGTAAGATAAAAAAGATTGAAATCATACAAAGTGTGTTCTATGACCACAAGGGAATAAAATTAGAAATCAATAATAAAAGGATACCTTGAAAGATATTTGGAAATTAGATAACACATTTTTAAATAACAAATGGGCCAATTAAGAAATCAAAAATGAAATTAGAAAATAGTTTCTCTGAAAGAAAATGAAAACACAACATGTCAAAATTTGTGGGATTCATCTAATGCTATAGTTACAGTATTAGACACTCAGAAAAGATAAAGTGTCTCAAATAAATAACCACAATGTCTACCTTAGAACATCAGAAGATAGAGAGCAAATTAAACCCAAAGCAATGTAAATTAAAAGGATCAGTGTGAAATGAATGAAATGGAAAACAGAGAAACAACAGAGAAAATCATTGAAACCAGAAACTAGTTCTGTCAGATCAATAAAATTGATGAACCTCTAAGCAGGCATCTAGGAAAAACCTAGAACTAACATCATTCTTAATAGTAAAATACTGAATGATTTCCGAACACTCAGGAACAAGGCAAGGATGTCTTTTAAATGAGGAGTTAGAGGAAAATAATCATGATAATCATTCATAATACCACTTATCCCCAAATCTGTTTTCAGCTCACTTGTCTGAAAACAAATTTCCTACATAAAAATGATAGATAAGAGAACATAGTTAGATAGAAAAATTGATCAACTTGTTCTTGCTATTTCATAAATGGCCAAAAATAATACTCTGCTTTTAACAATTTTATGATTTAAAAAATGCTAGAAAAAAATCCTGTTATCTTACCTAAAATCTCATGCAAAAACAGAGAAAATCATTACTAGTTTCTTGTTTCTTTCCTTCTCCATCTAAAACAAATGGTTTAGTGAAAACACACTGTCCTAAAAGTACTATGTCTACTCCAGGTTTCACCCTTAACTACCTGTGATAACTATGTACATAACTTCATGTTTTTGGTTTCAGTTTTCTAACCTGAAATATGAAGAAGTTAGAGTTAAATAAAAATTCTAAAACTAGAGTTTGAGGCCCCTTAGTAATCGTGAATATATTCTCAAAGACCTGTAATTTCTACCTCAGAGTTTTAATCTTTTAAGCATTCATATTACTATTTCTCCATTATCTGTAGGATGCTTCATAACCCACAATTTAAGGACTCAAAGTTATATTTGTATTTATGCTAAGAAGTATCTCATTAACTGAAACAGTCCTGCAAAATAACTCGTGGAATAATATAATGTAAACTACGCCTTCCCACCAACTGAAGACCCAAGGATATCAAGACAAGCTATAGAAATAAGATTTCATGGTAGTGCAGTCGATAAAATTGTGAGAGAGTTGTCTTCCTGTATATAATCATGGGCAATATAAACATGTCAAAGGCAAAAAAAATAACATGTACAGCAAGAGTCAGGACCATTTTCAGCATTTTCAGGTTTGAGGCAAACTTTAGTTTTAGTGAAAGAACCACATCTATCATATTAATGTTATCTGTCATCTACCACATTAGTATTATTAATGTAAAGTCTTCAATATAATTTTTATTTATTATCTTATTTTGGTTATATAATTTTATAGGAGCTTTTAAGTATAGTCATCTTATATTTAATCATATTTAGGAAACAATATAATAAAAATTATTTAAGTCAACACCAAAGAAACTATAAGAATTTTGTTTGCTGATTTTAAAGTTCATAAATCACCTAATGTGGGAAACATTGAGTTAAATATTCTCTAAGATTCTTTTCTGCTCTAAAGTGCTACAGCATTCTCCTCTCTCTCTGTGCATATATTCCATATATAACCACTAGAGGTCAGCAAGACACGCGGACTTAATGTGATTTTTCTTTATTTTTCCCCTATTATCTGTGAAAATTTAGGATTAAAAGAAGTCCACTGTATCTAAGCTACATGTTTAAACTTCAAGCCTTTTATTCAAATGCTCTGAGAAATTGACTATGAGACTCTTTAATCTTAGGTTTACCTAATTTTTTCCTGCTATATTAGTAATTCTATACTTTATCTTTGTTATAACAACAAACACACAAGCACACACGCGTGCGCACACACACACACATACAAGCTCCACTACCCATTTTTAATATTGTTAAGCTAAAGATTTAGTAGATAGGATGTAGATGATTATATAAAACAAAATTTATTCATATTTAAGAGGAGATTGACACTAATGAACTTGCTTTTGAAAAGCAAATTTAGTAAGAGTGGAAAGAGGAATCCGAAAAAGGAGAAACTGAAAAACAATAACGTTCAATAATTACTGAATATATACTACATCCTGGGAACTCTTCTAATCGCTTTCATCTTTTGTAAATTATATTATTTAATGCTCATATGACCTAGTGAGGAAGAAGATATATTGGTCACCTCATTTTACTGATGAGGAAACTTAGATAAAGACTGAATTATGCAACTAACAAAGGGGCAGCTAAACTTCAAAGCCAAAGTGTCTTACTCTTCTCCTATTTTTACCAGACCATAGAGGCTTTTGACATAGTACAAAGTGAGATGAAGAGATCCCACACTAAGACAGTGGCAGTGGGGTTTAGAAAAGAGTAATATGAATTAGACAAGATACTTAAGAAGATAAACTGAAAGGACATTTTCACTGATTAGAAATGGGACCTGACATAAAAGGGTGACAGGAACAAATTAAGAAGGAACAAGTGGACCAAAAAAAAAAAAAAAAAAACCTAAAAATCAACTAACAACGTGATAGCAGTAAGTCCTTACTTATCAGAAATAACATTAAATGGACTAAACTCTCCAATCAAATGACATAGAGTGGCTGAATAGATTTAAAAAAAAAAAAAAAACAAGAGCCAACTATATGTTGTCTGCAAGAAACTCATTTCACTTACAAAGACATAGACTAAAAGTAAAGGGATGAAAAGTGATGTTCCATGCAAATGGAAACCAAAACAGCATGAGCAGCTAGCTATACTTTTATCAGATAAAATATATGTCAAGACGTAAACTACAAAAAGAGGCAAAGAAGTCATTATATAATGATAAAGGGGTGAATTCAACAAGAGAACATACAAATTCTAAATATATATGTACCCAACACTGGAGCACCCAGATATATAAAGCAAATATTATCAGAGCTAAAGAGAGAGGTAGACCCCAATATGATAACTGTTATAGATCTCAACACTCCACTTTCAGAATTGGACAGATCATACAGACAGAAAATTGACAAAGAAACATTGGACTTAATCTGCATTATAGACCAAATAGACCAAATAGTTATTTACACAATGTTCTATCAAACAGCTCATTGATAATTCTCAAGGATAGACCATACGTTAGCCACAAAACAAGTCTTAAAAAATTCAAAAAATTTGAAATCATACCCAGAATTTTCTCTGACTACAATGGAATAAAACTATTATAGAAATAAATACAAATTGGAAAGGAAGAAGTCAAATTATTCTTGTTTGCAGACTATATGATCTTATATCTAGAGAAACCTAAAGACTCTACCAATAAGAACTATTAGAACTGATAAACAAATTCAGTAAAATTGCAGGATACAAAATCAACATATAAAAATCAATAGCATTCCTATATGACAACAGTAAACAATCTGAAGAAGAAACCAAGAAAATAATCCCATTTATAGTAGCTATAAATAAAATAAGGTACCTAGGAAGAAACTTAACCAAAGAAGTTAAAGTTATTTATAATGGAAACTGTAAAACATTGATGGAAGAAATTGAAGAGGACAGAAAAAAAATGGAAAGATTTTCCATGTTCATGGATTGAAAGTATCAGTATTGTTAAAATGTCCACACTACCCAAAGCAATCTACAGATTCAATGCAATCCCTATCAAAATACCAAAGACATTCTTCACAGAAAAAGAAAAAAAAAAATCCTAAAATTTATATGGAACCACAAAGACCCAGAATAGTGAAAGCTATCCTGAGAAAAATAACAAAACTAGAGGAAACACATTACCTGACTTCAAATTACACTACAGAGCTATGGCAACCAAAACAGCAGGTACTGGCATAAAAACAGACCCACAGACCAATGGAACTGAATAGACAACCCAGAAATAAATCCACACATCTGTAGTGAACGTATCTTTGACAAAATTGCCAAGAATGTACATCGAGGAAAGAACAGTTTCTCCAATAAATGGTGCTGGGAAAACTGGATATCCATATACAGAAGAATGAAACTGGACACTTACCTTTTACCATGTCCAAAAATCAAATCAAAGTGAACTAAAGATTAAATCTAAGACCAAAAACTATGAAACCACAAAAAAAAAATTGGGATAGCACTTCAGGACATTGATCTGGGCAAGGGTTTCTTGAGTAATATCCCCAAAGCACAGGCAACCTAAGGAAATTTAGACATGTGGGATCACATCAAGCCAAAAATTTGTTGCACCTTGAAGGAAATAAACAACAAAGTTAAGAGACAACCCACAGAACGGGAGAAAATATTTACAAACTATCCATTTGACAAGGGATTAACAACTAGAATATATACGGAGCTCCAACAACTCCATAAGAAAAAATCAAGTAGTCCAATTTAAAAATGGGCAAAGGATCTGAATAGACATTTCCCCAAAGAAACCATACAAATGGGCAGCAGGTGTATGAAAAAATAATGCTCAATGTCATCAGTGATAAGAGAAGTACAAGAAATGCAAATCAAAACTATAATGAGATATCATGTTACCCTTGTTAAAATGACTTAAATCAAAAATATGGGCAATAATGAATGCTGGCAAGAATGTGGAAAAAGGTGGAACCTCATACCCTATTATTGGAGTGTAAATTAGCACAACCGCTATTGAGAACAGTATGGAGGTTCCCCAAAAGACTAAAATTATAATAACCAAATGACCAAGCAATCCCACTGTTGGGTATATATCCAAAGGAAGGAGCTCAGTATGTCAAAACAATATCTGCCTTCCCATGTTTCTTGCAGCACTATTCACAATAGCCAAGATTTAGAATCAACCTATGTGTCCATCAACAGATGAATGGACAAAGCAATCATGGTACATATACACAACGGAATATTATATAGCCAAAAAAGGAATAAAATCCTGCCATTTGCAACAACATATTAATAGATAGAACTAGAGAACATTATGTTAAGTGAAATAAGTCAAACACAGAAAGACAAATCTCACATGTTCTCACTCATATCTGGGGGCTAAATATTAAAAACAATTGACCTCATGGAGACAGAGAGTAGAATGATAGTTACCAGAGGCTGGGAAGGGTAATGGGTAGGGGAGATAAAGTGGGACGGTTAATGGGTGCAAAAATACAGTTTGATGGTTAGATAGAATGAAACGGTTGATATCACAAAAAAGTGACTATAATCAATGGTAAGTTAGGGTATACTTAATAACTAAAAAAGTGGAATTGGAATATTGCTAACACAAAGAAATAATAAATGCCTGAGGTGATGGATATCCCAATTACCCTGATTTGAGTAATTCACATTGTATGCCTATATCAAAACATCACATGTACCCTATAAAGATATATGACTATTATGTGCCTATAACAATTAAAAATTTTAAAAAATTTAAAAACACAATGTCATATAGGTAATTTAAATTTCTTAGTAACCACATTAAAAGCATAAAATTAAGCAAGTGAAAGAGATTTAATAATACATTTTATTTAAATCAGAATGTTTTAAATATTATTTCAACATGTATTCAATATAAAAAATATATTTGACACATTTTTATATCAAATCTTCAAAATCCATGTAGCATTTTACAATGACACTTTTCAAAGATTTCTGAGGTCTTACATATCAAATGCATTCCAGAGGCCGGGAAGGGTAATGGGTAGAGGAGATAAAGTGGGGTAGTTAATGGGTACAAAAAATCAAATAGTCCAATTTAAAAATACTCATTTCCCTGAGCTTTTTGTCATTTCTTCAATAATTTTTCAGGAATGTACTAACATTTTTATTTATTTAATATAAGCCATTAATTACAATAATCAAGGAGCCATCTCAGCAAAGTTAAAACAACTCTAGACGTTCTCACCAAAATATTGAATCTTGAATCAATGATGAGTAGCCCCATGTCAATAAATTTTCCCTATCCATTCCCATATTTCCATCAGTCTCACAAAACCCTCAGATCCATTGCTATACATATTACCCTGTTCTCTGCACATAGGTCTTCCAATTCCATTGGCATATCACTATTCTTTCCCAAAACAGAATTTCTTAGTTCCTGCGCTCTGAGATCTAATGACGGCTGGTGAGCATGAATTTTGAGAAGAACAGCATCATCTTGAAAGGCTCTTGCTTCAAGTAACACTTTTTCATATTCTCCAGCAATGGAAATCTGTTTTCCTCTGACAAAGTAAAAGGGTCTATTTCATGGTAACTGAAAGATCCCATACGAAGTTTCAGATTAAAAGTATTTCCTTTTCAGGACTCTGATTTTGACGTGAAGAGCTGTAAAGGTTGTACAGTTAATCTTCTTTGCAGCTCTGCTAGACTTATAAGATGACCTTAGGCTTGATTTTCAGTGTAATAAGGCACCATGGCTGGAGGAAATGAAAGTCACCTTTACTGCTGTCAGTGTTCCATCTCTCTTTGCAAACAATTGAAATTGGCAACTAACTGGCCTAATTTGATTATTTGGGGAGGCAGGGGCTGCATCTTCAATGCCATTTAAAAGAACCAACCTAGGCAGAACAAGAAATCAAGTGGGGCTCTCCAGAAATCATCCCTCTGCAGAAACATCAATTTCATGATGCATGAAGTTATTTTCACAAGAGCTAAGGAAATCTGAACATGCAAGTGAGGCTGTGGAGCCCCTTTGGACTGCAAACATGAGTAAAACTGCTCTTGGATAGTAAGGTCATTAGTTCTGCATGATCACAACACCCCTCCCCTTAAGCCACTATGGTACCACACATGGAAATTGCCCATGGACTCACGGTTTCTACACTGGAAAAAGTGAGCTGGAGGCAGACATTTGGCTTCCCCATAATCCTGGGTACTTTTTTGGGATACTCGCTCCTCCATCAGCCCATGGGTAGCACTACGAATACCTGCATGGCTGAACTACTAGAGACCAGCTAGGGACAAAGAGAGAAGGTGGGACTAGCAGCAGCCAGTGCCTGGAACTTGACAGTAACACTTCATACCTGTCAGAGGAGATGCCACAACAAAGAGGTTATTTAGGGGTGTCACACTGCAGGAAGCATTTCCACAGATCCTCTGGCCTTGAGAGTCTGGTTGGCTCTCCCACATGGCCTACATGCCCTCCGTGGGTCTCCCATGGGCCCATCCAGATAAGACACGGCATCAGCATCAAAGCCATGGCAAGACTCGCTTGAAATCTGGGCTTAGCGTGCCCTCTAGTGTTAAAATGAAATATAACAATTCACTCAGAATTTCTAAGCAAGCCCGCTAAAACAGAAAACTCACAAACAAACCCATACTGCAAAGACCGGAATAAATACCTAAGTCATCAATGTGTCGGCAGAGATGCATATTTACAAGGAATCAGAGTAGCCTAGAAGAGATGGCATCACCAAATGGCCAAAACAAAGTGTCAGCTACTGAACCTAAAGACACACAGATGAATGAACTTGCAGACAAAGTACTCAAAATAACTGTTTTAGCATTTATTCAGCAACATCCCTTTTGCCACAGCTTTCAAATAACCACTTTGATGAAAAATATTAATTTAGCTGTATTGTGTTCCAGCCAGTCAGAAAGAAAATTTTCTTTCTCAGTTGTTTTATTTTTTTGAGGTGGGGGGAACATTTGAGAATAATCAACCAATAAACAAACAAATACATCAGTGTCCTTATTTTTACACTCACTGATCGAATGAATAAATAAAAATTTATTTTAAAAATCCAAAATAGCTGTTTTAAGAAAGCTCAGTCAATTTCGAAAAATAGAGAGAAACAATTCAGAAATTTAGCAGAGAAATTTAAGAGGGATTGAAATAATTTTTTAGAAAATCAAAAAGAAATTCTGGATTAGAAAAGCATGATAAACGAAATGATTATGCAATAGGAGGAATCAACAGCAGAATTGATTAAACAGAAGAAAGAATCAGTGATCTTGAAGACAGTCCACTCAAAAACATACAAGAGAGAAAAATGAAAAAAAAATGAAAGAGAAGGAATGAAGAAAACCTACAGGGTCTATGGGACACCATCAAAAGAGAAAATCTATGTGTTGCTGGCATTTAAGAGGGACTAGAGAATGATGAAGGGGTAGAAAGCTTTTTCAAAGAATAACAACAGACAACTTCCCAAATCTGGTTAAGGATACAAATATCCAAGTATAGGAATGTCAAATGTCACCAATCAGATTCCATCCAATAGGACAACTCCAAGATATATTATAATCAAATTCTCAAAGATTAATGAGAAAGAGACATTCCTGAAAAGCAATAAGAGAAAAGAAGTAAATAACATAAAGGAATTCCAGCATGCAGACTTCTCAGCAAAAACCCCACAGGTGCAGAGAGAGTGGGATAATATATTCAAAGTGCTGAGGAAAAAAAAAAATCTGCCAATTAAGAATACCCAGCAAAACTATACTTCAGACATGAAAGACAAATAAAGGCATTTCCAAATAAATAAAAGCTGAGAGAATTCATTATAACTAGACCTGTCTTATAAGAAATGCTAAATGAAGTTCTTTAAACTCAATTAAAAGTATACTAATGTGTCACACAAAACATCCAAAGCTATAAAACCCACAGGTAAAAGTAATTATCCAGACAAATGCAAAATACTCTAACATGCTAATTATGAGACATAAACCACTTATATCTTTGTTAGAAAGATTAAAAGAGAAAATAAACAAAAGTAATAATAATTAGAATAATGTGTTAAGGGATAAGTAATATTAAAATATGTAAATTATGACATCAAAAACTCAAAATGCAAGGGAGCAAGGTAGTTAAGAGAATGGTACAATATGACAGTACCAAGTTCATATGTGTCATCAGCAATGACCCTGGTTATAAATGGATTAAATTCTATCATTAAAAGATATAGAATGGCTGAATGGCTTAAGAAAAAACAAGAGCCAACTATATGCTGCTTACAAGAGACTCACTTCACCTGTAAGAATACACATAAACTGAAAATAAACAGAATCAAAATGATATTCCATGCAAATGGAAGCCAAAAGGAAGAAAAAGTGTGTAAATTTATATCAAATAAAATAAACTTCAAGTCAAAAACTATAAAAAGAGACAAGTAAGGCAATTATATAATGACAAAGATATCAATATAAGAATAAGATGTAACAATTTTAAATATATATTCAGCCAACATTGAAACACCTAAATACATAAAGTAAACATTAATAGATCTAAAGAGAGAAATAGACAAAAATACAACAATACTAGAAGACTTCAATGCCCCACTTTCACAAATAGATCATCTAAACAGATAATCAACAAAGAAACATAAAATACTCCCTAGACAAAATGGACCTAACTGACCTGACTGACATTTATAGAACATTCCATCTAACAGCTGCAGAATTCACATTCTTCTCAATTGCACATGGGACATTCTCCAGGATAGATAATGTTTTAGGCTACAAAATAACTCTTAACAAATTAACAAAAATCAAAATCATAACAGATGTCTTTTTGGAGCATAAAAGAAAAAACTGAAAAGTCAACAACAGGAAGAACTTCAAAAACTGTACAAATACATGGAAATTAAACAACATATTCCTAAGCAACCAAAGGGTCAATGAAGAAATTACAAGTTAAATTTAAAAATTTGTTGATATAAATGAAAATGGAAACACAACATACCAAAACTTATGGGATACAACAAAAGCAGTTCTAAGAGGGAAGTTTATAATAATAAACACCTATATCAAAAAAGAAGAAAAATCTCAACTGAACAACTTAATGAGGCATCTCAAGGAATTTGAAAAACAAGAACAAACCAAACCCAAAATTACTAGAAGGAAAGAAATAATAAAAATCAGGGCACAAATAAATGAAATAGGAACTTAAAAAATAGTATAAAAGATCAACAAAAGCCTGCCTGTGGTGGCTCATGGCTGCAATCCTAGCACTTTGGGAGACCAAGGCAGGAGGATCACTTGAGCCCAGGAGTTCAAGACCATCCTGGGCAACAAGGTGAGACTCTGTCTCTACAAAAAAAAATAGAAAAAACAGCCAGGCATGGTGATGTCTATAGTCCAAAGTTACTCGGGAGGCTGAGGCAAGAGGATCACTTGAGCCCAGCAGTTTGAGGTTGTAAAGAGCTATGATCGTGCCAGAGTACTCTAGCCTGAGAAACAGAGCAAGATCCTGTGCCCTATCGCCTCCCAAAATGATCAGCCAATTGCTTAGTCTGCAAGATAGAGCTCCAGACAAGTTTTACAGAAACCCCAGTTTACCGAAAGGAGAAAAACATCTCTCCTATCCCCTTTTTCTCATTGGTCGAAGTTGACATCACGGTTCATTGCCTCTGCTGAACACCAGGGTAAAGCCACACAGAATGAGGAAGTGCTAAGGGGAGGAAAACATATGTTCTGTAGTTTTTCAGAGTACATCCAAGCATGTTTCCTCGTCTGTACATTTTATTTTATTTTATTTTATTTTTGAAGGATTTGAGAATCTTATATAATGAAATAGGCATTATTTGGTAAATAATGGACTTGAATCTCTCCTTGCTTGAGAGTGTTAATAGAGTTACTTCCCCCTTGTACATACACATACTCCAGTGAATCTCAAAAGGAGAATTCCAGCTCTCGGCTCTCACTTGCATATTTTTATCTGGAATTGGAAGAGAAGCTATTGTCTCATAAATTTCAACTTTTATTGTTAAAATTTTTTCTTGGCTGCCTTCAAAATGCCTGCAGGAACTTGTAGAGAAGGAGGTCAGCAAATCTATATCAAGTTTTGTGCATTTTTGTTGGTGGTGTGGAAAACCCTGCAGGGACCCCCCCCCCCAACACCCATACCATACGTCATGAATTCTTCTCTCAAAGAAGCTCGTGTTTGCCCCTTCTCTTCCTTTCCCATGGCCACCTACCAAATAGAAATCCTGATCATCCTCTACCTGGCTTAGTACGAGTGTTTTCCTGCTCAGGGATCTACCACCAGACTCTCTGCTTCCTCTTCCAGCTCTTCTCTCCCACTTTCCTGTGGAGAACAATTTTTGAAAAATTGCTATTTCCTACATTAAAACAAATAGTTGGGATTCCTTAGCTTAGTTTCAAAAATTTCCCCTTAGTTGCCCCCATTTCACCTCCTATTAGGTATTTTACAAGTATACTCTATCAATAAGCCAGCTGACTCTTCACTGTTTTCTCTAAAACACAGGTTGTCCATACAGTCACAGTATGATTTCAAAGGACAAAGAAGGCTACCTTGACTTGTTATAGCACTTTAGTTAAAAAACTAGACTTGTAGGCCGGGCGCGGTGGCTCACGCCTGTAATCCTAGCACTCTGGGAGGCCGAGGCGGGTGGATCGCTCAAGGTCAGGAGTTTGAGACCAGGCTGAGCAAGAGCGAAACCCCGTCTCTACTAAAAATAGAAAGAAATTATTTGGACAACTAAAAATCTATATAGAAAAAGTTAGCCGGGCATGGTGGCGCATGCCTGTAATCCCAGCTGCTCGGGAGGCTGAGGCAGTGGGATCGCTTGAGCCCAGGAGTGTGAGGTTGCTGTGAGCTAGGCTGACGCCACGGCACTAACTCTAGTCCGGGCAAAAGATTGAGACTCTGTCTCAAAAAAAAAAAAAAAAAGAAAGAAACTAGACTTGTAAGAGAGATAGAAATAAAAGTTAAAATCTAAAGAAAGGTAAACTATTGAGAGAAAAATTTAGTACATCAATAGCTAGAGCAGCATCATCAGTTAATGGTGAGTCCTTCCTATGCAGGCACTTGTATTCAACGGTTGTTGGTGACCTGGGAGAGTATAGCCATCATTTTGAATCTGCTCATTTCCACTGGAAAAAAAAATGTCTCCTTTGAAACTGACAAAAACAATACCAACTTGGGCCATCTGGTATCTAGAAAGAATTAATTTCAAATACTAATCAAGCTCAATTCAGCCTGGACCGTTAATACAGATGGGCTTACTGCCCAAAAGTTACAGTTTGAGGAATCAAATGAAAATAGGACTTTTCCAGTGTTGCAAGTGGATCAAGTTTTTTAAAAATGCTACTAAAAGTTATTCACATAAAACATTTTACTAGTGAGCATATGGTTTTATTTACTATTTCTCTTTCATCTGTAAATAATTATATTCAATATTCATTTTGAAATTGGTATGAAGCCATGACAAAAAGTCCTAAGTATTTGGCAGCATAAAGCTGCACAATTTATCAATATTTGGTAAAGCAGAAACAGCATTTATAAAGACCAGATGGTTTTGCAGATGAAATTTTAAGGGACATAATTTATATATAAATTGTAGGATGAGAAATAGCATAAACACTGCTTTAATAATATAGCAGGAGAGTGATTTTCCATTCACCCCTCTGTTCCTGACTCACTGGATCTTCAGTTGCTTTTATGTAAACATCCATCAAGAATATGTTATAAAAATTACTGTAAGAGTATAGATGATAGAGCTATGGTAGATATTAATGAGCTAATCTTCCAATATTATAGATTATGAAATCGAGGTTCAGAAACTTTAAATGATTGAACCGCCCAATTGTAGATCTGTGGACTCCAAATTGGCAGACTTACTCTTTTCACCAACCACGCTACATTATGCTTCTTCTTTGGATAGAGTGTTACTGGTTAGTATATTATTAACATTCACTATGTAGGAACACCTGATTGCACACAAAGCTAAAGACATAAACATAGAGAAATATATACACCATCTTCTTGGTGTGGAGGGTAAATAACGAAAGACAAAAAGTTAAGATGCAAGGGAAACCAACATTTTATCAGTAGAATAGACTTGAGAGGTGGCAACAAGGTAATGTCACCCTTGTTGCTTAAGTCAGCTACACTTTTGGCCAAATGTACTAAAGGCCAAGCAAAGCTCCTAAAAGCAGATCTTATATTTGATCTGTTTAGAGCTCAAGGCTGGGTTTAATACTGGCAATGATCTAAAATTTTCACACACAAATATGAATAAATTATGTGTGTTTTACTTGTAAGAACACCAGTAATTATATAAATCTTTATCTGAAATTAAAGTATATTTTTCCATAATTTGAAACATCATACCAAATTGCACAACTCTCTGAAAAATAAATTTGAGCATAATTCAGAGTTTTCACAATCTGATTTCTAATTTAATAAAAAAATCCAAGCTATAAAAAATAAAATAACTTTGATTTGAAGTCCCAGTGGAGTTTACACTTGACTGAACATGTTTAAAAACTTGCCTGACCAAAACAAACACCACATGTACTCACCATTAAATTGGAACTAATTGATGAGCACACATGTACACAGAGGGAAGTAAAACACAAGGGAAATCAAGCAGATTGGGGAGGAAGGAGTGGAGGGACAAGAACCTATCTAATGGGTACTAGGAATAGGAACACTATTCGTGTGACAGGCATACCCATCACAGGGTCTCAAGCATTACAAAAGCAATCTATATAACCAAAAATTTTGGTTAATAATTTGGTTAATTTGGCTAATAACCAATTTTCCCCCCTCAATATTTTGAAATAAAAAAATTGCGATTAATAAAAAAATAAAATTAAATTAAAAACTTGCCTGAATATTTTCAAAATAATTAAGTCACTGATATCAATATGTTGGACAGATGCTTATTCACTTCCAAATCCAAAATCTAAAAATGGTAACCCAAGTCTAATTCTGAAGTGGAAGCTTCTATCTATTACAATGAAAGGGAAATTATAGATTAGTAAAGTAAAGCAAGCAATAAATCTAAATACAAGAATAATACACTCCTCCCTACTTCAAATAAATACATAAAAATATATCATATGTCTGTTCCCTCATTAATAAAATGATTACTGAAATCTTGGAGACTTCCACACAAAGATGTCTGAGGAAAGATGGCCTTATTTTTTTATTTTGTGCCAACTAAAAACAATAAAAAATAAAAATAGACAAGAAATTTTTTTTGAAGGAAATGAAAAGATAATCTTAACCCTGCACTACAACCTATGAATAACAGCTGCCAAATACGGTAGAGAGGACATCAAGAATGTGAGCAATTCTCTGCAGGATTTACTCCAAGGACAGACCTGAGTGAAGGTGGAAGCCACAGACCTAGAAGGCACTACCCGTAATTACTTTAACCACCATTTGAGCGGAAGAGCATACTTAAGAAATGGGAAACACATAAGGCGTCTCAGCTCGCTTGCTGTTTAAGCCTGCTGTACCTCAGACTGAAACCTCTGAATATTACCTGAAACCATGACTTGGATTAACTTAGCACAGTGAGCTCTAGTGATGTAGACCAGCCATGGAAGAAGTTCCGAAACATGTTCCCCATGACAGAGTGGCTGGCAAAGGGATGTTGAAAGTTTAAAAAGAAAGGAAGGAAGGAAGGAAGGAAGGAAGGAAGGAAGGAAGGAAGGAA
>NW_012154173.1:4124377-4142732 GCF_000956105.1 Propithecus coquereli | reverse complement strand
AGAAGAAAGAAAGAAAGAAAGAAAGAAAGAAAGAAAGAAAGAAAGAAAGAAAGAAAGAAAGAAAGAAAGAAAGAAAGAAAGAAAGAAAGAAAAAAGAAATGAAGAGGTGCCAGCATTACAAGAAAGAAAAAGTAGAAACCTAGAAGAAAAAATGTTTCAGGGACTCAGCTTGACAGTAGTTTATTAATTTCTACTGAATAAAAATGAATTCCAAATCATTCAATTTTTAAAAACTTGTAAAGCAAACCTCCTGCTCATCTGTGAATATGAAATAAAAAGCAAAGATGTTCCCCCTCAGACAAAAGACAAAGACAATGTATCCTAATTGCCGCTGCTGTAGCCAAAGTACCTTACTTCTCCCAGATGTTCTGCTTCTTCCCTCATCACTAACTTTCTCTCTCCACCAATGAGTTGAATAGAACAAAAAAGAGGCTTGGCACAGTGGCTCAGGCCTATAATCCTAACAATCTGGGAGGCCAAGGCAAGAGGATTGCTTGAGCTCAAGAGTTTGACACCAGCCTGAGCAAGAGTGAGACCAGTCTCTATTAAAAATAGAAAAAATTAGGCAGGCATGGTGGTGCACACCTGTGCTCCCAGCCACTCAGGAGGCTGAGGCAGGAGGAAGATCAGCTTGAGCCCAGGAGTTTGAGGTTGCAGTGAGCTACGATGATTCCACTGCACTCTAGCCAGCGCAACAGAGCAAGACTCTGTCTCAAAATAAAAATATATACATATAACAAAAAAGAAATGATTGATGATTATAGTAAAAGCAAAGTAAACAGACTGTCATAAATTTGTTTCCTAGGAAATTAACACCAGAACTCTTGAGATTTGCACGCAGGAGATTAATTGGGGAGTATTCTCTGAAACACCTATAAGGGAATCAGGGAAGCAGAACTGAGCAGAGTAAGAAGTTGGACTGATAAGCAGTTCCAACAGATGTCCCCTTTGAATTCTAGTCCAGGAGCTGAGCCATTTAGATAAGTCCTGAATTGAGGCACAGTGGCTGAGGCTTTCTATCCTCGTATCAACCTGTCATTTGATTTAGGTTGTCCCCAGCAATGAGCAGTACTGCAGGGTAAGGCAGCTGCCATAGCCGAGAGCCATTTCCAGAGAAAGATTCAGCTGTGAGCCATCATCAGTCAGCACATCTGGAATCGATGCCTTCTTCCTGAAAAGGAATCTGGCTGGCACATTGCAGCATCTGTTACATAGTTCAGCATGTTTTTTCACAAATGCCAGACTAAGAAATGCAGATCAATTAGTTAGAAAACCCAGAGCCACTGAGGAGCTAAATCATCGAGGAAATACTGCACCAAGAATCAGGAGAAAACATAAACCCAGGGAGTTGAACCTGGTGTTTGGGACTAATTTTTCCCTAGGAATATGTGTGGATTCTAGAAAAGGTGGCTAAAGGCCTGAGAAGCTGCACATAGATTTTTAACCTTGCAGTACTAGTAAAAATCAAAACTGGTATTGAGGGGCACCAAGTAGCGGGCATTCGGATAACCCACCCACGGTTTGATTTGGTCTACAAGTAATAACTAACCAGAAATTATTCATTTCAAAAGTAGATTGAAGGCCAGCTTTAATCATATAAATTATAATTCATTAATGTAAATGAGTATTGCTAATACCCTAGCTGTCTGCCAAAAACAAACACAAATCCTCTCTAGGGGAAGATACATCATATTAGGCCATGCATTTTTCTAATCATTTTTGATATGTAATAATCAGAACATAAAAATGACCAGGTACACAAAGCAACAATCAAACATCCTTGATAACTAAAAAACCCAGACAATAGAAAGAAACACACGAGTGATCCAGATGAAGGCTCTATCAGAAATCAACTTTACAATGGCTGTTTTTAATACGGTCAAAGAAATTTTTTTAAATGAGAATTTTGACAAAGAACTAGAAATGACATTAAAATAAAAAATCTAGAACTGAAAAACATAAAAATATAAATTAAAAAATAGGCTTATCACAGATTAGAGATAGCTGAAAAGAAAATAAGTAAAAATACATGTAATTTTTTAGAAGGAGAGAAGAAAATGAGAATGGAACAGAATAATGCATATACAAATATTGGCTAAAAATTGACTAAAAAGTTTCCAAAACTAATTATTAATAGCAAACCACAGATTTTAAATGCATCCCATGTAAAATAAATAAAAGAAAACCACGTCTCTAGGCACACTGTGATAAACTGCTGAAAACTAAAGCACAACCAAGGTGTAGGGGTTGGGGGCACGGAACAATGACATTTTACCTTTAAAGGAGCAACAATTCCATTTATAGATGACTTTTTAACAACAATAATGGAAGCTGGAAGATAACAGAAGTATATAATCAAAGTGCTGAAAGAAAATAACACCCAAATTTGAATTCCATATCTACCAAAACTGTCTTTTAAGAACCAAGGTGAAAGAAAGATGTTTCCAGACAAATATATTTTCAAAGATAATTTCCAAACTCAGAAAATGAGCAGACCCACACTAGAATAAATGGAACAGGCAAATATCAAAATACAAAAAAGAAAAATAATTCTGTGATAAAGAACCAAACCTAAAGAATAAAGGTGCCCAGAAAGTATATTTGCTTATAAGTGCAAATTTCCTTATCACCGAGACCTAGAATGGGGTTGACGAATTCTCTGATAATGGCCAGAGAGTAAATATTTCATCTAGCTAGCTAATTGTATCTGTCACAAGTACTCAACTCCGTTGCAGCAAAAAAGTGTTCACAGACAATACACTGATAAATGAGGGTGGTCGTGTTCCAATAAAATTTTACTTACAGAAACAATATGTGGCCAGAAACCAGTCCATGGGCCATAGCTTACTGATCCCTGACATAGAGGCTTTTGTATGAGTGGTTATTCCTTAGGCATAAGAATAGTATTTGGCCCTAAGCAGGGTGAGAAATTGAAGTGAGCGCCTCACACAAATCCATGACTCACAAAAGTCTTTCCCATTAGCAAAATAATGAAAAATGAAAGTTATCTGTCTTCATTAGCATATAAGACGGATAGACTTTTTTTAAAAGGTCTCCTTTAGTACCTGACAAGCACAGCCTTGTTCTCAAACTCAGGTTTGGTATTAAATTTACACTGCTGCAATTTGAGCAAGATCTGTAATATCCATGTAAACCACCTATCAAGAAATTAATGTAAACCAGTTCTATGTTAATATTTTGATGTGATCCCTTGCAGAAAAAAAAGAAAATTTTTCATTGGAAGCCCACATTCACATAGTTGTCTGGAGGATGTCAGCAAAATGGCTGACTAGAGTTACTTGGCGCTTGTTTCACAAAAAGGGACAAAAATAACGAATAAAACAACTATATTTAAACTAGAGTGGCTGAAGAAGTACCCTGGAGCACACCAGGGGAAGGGCAAAGTCTCTGGTGTACAGAAGCCCAGAATGGCACCACAGAAAAGGAAGCAAGGCATCCTGACTCTGCCATACTATCTCCTCCACCAAGATTGGTTTGGAATAGATGGATTTCTTCTTATGGGAAAAGGTAAACAGATCACTAGTGTTCCCCATTGCCACCACAAAAGCCCGCAATCCTTGCTGTAGGAGAGTTCCCTAGTCCTCACAGGCCCCAAAACCGGTTTGGAGAATAGGCAGAAGTTCGTGCAGCCACATTGCCTCAGAGTAGGAACCCATCTTGAGCAATCTTTACTCCTGCAAACTAAGCTGCTACAGTTTAGTGTTATTTTGAAAACAGACCAAGTAGTAGGGTGTACCCAGCCCCGGGGGCCAGTAACAATTTATTTTCTCCATCTCTGAGGCCCCATCCTCATTCCATCACATTGACATGGGTGCCTACAGCACTACAACTTTGGCTACCCAAACCCTAGGCCAGATAGAATGACTGAGACCTCATTATCCAAACCCACACAGAATACTAATTCCCCAGAGAACAGGTGTGACTACACAATGAGGAAGTCACCAAACAGTCAGATAGCTGCCTTGCTCACAGGCACATGCATCCCACAGCAGGTCAACTCATCTAGCCCATGCATCCCCATACCCATTTAACAGCGAATCCCATGGAGGCCTCATTCTTGTCGACAGACCACAGCAAGTCTGCTTGGTCCTGCTATGCCTGTGCTTGCCCACACGTGACTCAACAGCCTTTCTAGTGATGGTCCCACTTCCTAGAATGAACAGCACCCTACCAACCTCACCCATAAGCATGTGAACCTGGCCCAAGAGCCAGACAGTGGTGGCCACTGCCTTGCCAGATAGCCGGTTGAACAGACTGTCAGCCCTCCAGGCCTGAATGAGTGTACCCTGACAACTAGCCTGGCACCCCCATCCCCAGAAAAACTGCAACACTGCCATTACAAACTCACATAGCCTAGGTCACTGAGACAATGGCAGACATTGCTGATGATAATTACATTTGAAGAAACTTTACAGAGACTGTGCTATGGAGTACACCAAGCAACAAAACTAATGCACCCTACCCAATCAATACCCTAGGACCCACCTACAGGAAAAAGTCTCTTCCTATAAAAAGTACTCCACACAAATGAGAAAAGCAAATATTCCACTAGATGCACAGATATCAATGTAGGAACACAAGACACATGAAAAAGCAAGGAAACATGACACCACCAAAGAAACACAATAAGTGTCTGGTAACATATTACAAAGAAAAGGACATTCATGAAATGTCTGAAAAGGAATCCAAAATAATAACATTAAGGAAGCTCAGCAAGATAGAAGAGAATACAGCAGATTTTTTTTCATCAGGAAGCTTGAGGGCCAGAAGAGAATGGGATAATATAATCAAAGTACTAAAAGAAACAAAAAATTGTCACCAAGAATTCCATACCCACCAAGGCTATCCTGCAGCAATGAGGGAGAAGTAAAGACCTTCCCAGACAAACAAAAGCTAAGGAAATTCACCACTAGACTAGGTCTACCAGAAATATTTAAGGGAGTGGTATAACTGGAAATAAAAGGACAATAACCACTATTACGAAAACATGTGAAAATATAAAACTCACAGTATAGGAAAATTTATATACATACTCGGATAATCCCAGTGCTGTAATGGTGCTTTGAAAATCTCTCAAGCCTCTAGTATGAAGGTTAAAAGACAAAATGATCAAAAAGTACAACAGCTATAATTAGGGGCTATGGAACACATAATAGGTACAGAAGTAAATTAGGACAACAAAAATATAAATTGTAGGAGGGAAAGAAAAATCCTAGAGTAGTTTTATGTAACCAAAGTTAAAATGATATCAACTTAAAATTGCCTTTTAGTTCCTTGAGATATCTCCATACTGTTTTCCACAGAGGTTATACTAATTTACAGACCCACCAAGAGTGTAGAAGCATTTCTTTCTCTCTGCATCCATGCCAGCATCTATTAGTGTTGGACTTCTTACTAAAAGCCATTTTAACAGGGGAAAGGTGATATTTCATTGTGGTTTTAATTTGCATTTCCCTAATGATTAGTGATGTTGAACATTTTTCCATATGTTTATTGGCCATTTGATCCAGTAATCCCACTACTGGATATTTACCAAAAGGAAAAGAAGTCTTTTTATCAAAAACACACTTGCACTTGAACGTTTATTGCAGCACAATTCACAATTGCAAAGATGTGGAATCAACCCACGTGCCCATAAATTCATGAGTGGATTAACAAAATGTGGTATATGTATACTATGTAATATTTCTCAGCCATGAAGAAGGATGATTTATGCCTTTTGCAACAATTTGGATGGAACTGGAGACCGTTATCCTAAGTGAAGTATCTAAAGAATGGAAAAACAAACACCACATGAACTCACTATTAAATTTGGACTAACCAATGAGCTTACATGTTCATAGAGGGAAGTAAAATGTAACAGAAATCAAGCTGGGGGGGAGAGGAGAGAAGGGGATGGATGAAAACCTACCTAATGGGTACAACAAACACTATCTGGGTAATGGACACACTTATAATCATGACTCAAACATTATAAAAGTGATTCATGTAACCAAAAATATTTGTACCCCTATAAAACTTTGAAATTATAAAAAAAGAACAGAAAAAAACTTAATATTGTCTATTATAACAAGACTTTTTATGCTTGCACCATGGAAACCACAAAGAAAAAAATTACAGTAAATACACACAACTGAGAAAGAGAAAGGAAACACATTTGTGCTAAGCTTCAAGCCACCAAACCACAGAAGTAAACAACAAGAAAGGAAGAAAGGACCTACAAAACAACCAGAAATAACTAAAGAAATGGCAGGGTAAGTGTTTATCTATAAATAACAACCTTCACTGTAAATATATTAAATTCTCCAATTAAAAGATATAAAGTAACTGAATAGATTTTTTTAAAAAGACCCATCTATATGCAGCCTACCAGAGACTCACATCACCGTTAAAGACAGACACAAACTAAAAGTGAAAGGATAGAAAAAGATATTCCATGAAAATAGAAACCAAAAGCAAGCAGGACTAGCCATACTTGTATCAGATAAAATAGTATTTAAGTCAAAAGCTGTAAAAATAGACATAGGAGATTATTCTATAATGATAAAAGAATCAGTTCAACATGAGAATATGACAATTTTGAATATATATGCACTCAACATTGAGGCACCCAGATATAAAAAGCAAATATTAGACCTGATAACAATAAGATAGAGTGCTGTACGATAATTATGGAGGCCTTCAACAGCCCACTATCAATAATAAACAGATCATCTAGACAAAAATATCATCACAGAAACATTAAACTTAAACTGTACCATAAACCAAATGGACCTAAAAGGCATTTACAGAACATTCCATCCATTCCAGCTGCAAAATACAACCTCTTCTCAACTACACATGGAACATTCTCCATGATAAATCCCATGTTTGTCCACATAACAAGTCTTAACAAATTTAATAAGATAGCAATCATATAAAGTATATTTTCTGACCACAATCACATAAAACTAGAAATCATCAATAAGAAAAACTTTAAAAATGTTACTAATACATGGAAATTAAACAACTTGTTCCTAAACTACCAGTGGGCCAATGAAGAAATTAAAAGGACAAATGAAAATTTCCTGGAGACAAATGAAAATGAAAACATGTCACGCTAAAACCTATGAGACACAGCAAAAGCAGGTGTAAGAGAGAAGTTTATAGTAATAAATGCCTACATCAAAAAAAGAGGAAATTTCTAATAAACAATATAACACAACTAGAAAGATAAGAATAAACTAAACCCAAACTTGGTAGAAGGAAGGAAGTGATATACATTTTTGTCATTCATTTGTCTTTCAGTTGACACAGAAAAAAAGCAATATTCTGCCTTCTTGCTACAACTTTTATAATGTAAACAAGTATCTTTTTTGAGGTCTATTTAGTGTCAATTTTTTTTTTTTACATTTTTTGTGTTTTTTCTTGACGATTTTGCTGTTTAAAAATGGCATGGTGCTCAAGTGCTGTCTAGTGTTCCTAAGTGTATGAAGGCTGTGATGTGTCTTTGTGAGGAGGATGCTCTGTGGCAAGCGTGAGCTTGGGCACAGGCTTCGGAAATTAGAAGAAAAGGCAAGTGGCAATAGGCAGGTGAGGCATGTTCTTTATTGTCAGGGGGATACAGCAGCGGTGAAAAGCATGGCTGAGAACATGGCAAGTGCTTATATATGGCTCTGAACAATAGTGGCAACATGCCATGGGAAAGCATGATCACATGGGTTCACATAGGAGATAACACCTTGGTTACATGAGTATGCTGACTCATGCCTCCCTGGAAGGCCAGATGGGCAGGGGGTGGGGGTATACAGGCAGGGAGCTGGGCTGGAAAACACAGTGCAGCAGTCATCTTAGTTTGGCCTAAGAAACCTATTGCTTATACAAATGTGTTTTCCCTTATACTCCATCCCCTAGATAATAGGTTTCACAGCCTACACACAGGCCCATAGGGAGGCCCCTTGGGTGCAAATGCCACAATAACAACAATACAGGGAACAACACAGTATTACCAGACCACAGCCAATAGCTCCTAACACTTCTGGTCCAACACCAGAAGTACGAGAGATGTTCCCACCATCACTGTAGTGAGTCTCCGGTTAACTGTTGGATGTCCTGTACCTCACCATCAACTTCCTTCAACACAGAGGAGATATCCTCCTGGCGATCAGGTATATATACATAACATTCAGTATGTATGATTGTACATGTGCCTCCTTGAGCTGCAGTAAGGAGATCGAGGGCCATGCAGTTTTGCAAAACTACCTTTCTCGTTTGAGTGACTCCATCCATCAGGAGGGCCACGGCCTGCTGGGTTTGATTCAGGGCCCGAGCACTACGCTCTTCTAGGGCATTCACTTCTATTTCTACCTTAATGGCTCCACGCCCAGGAAAAAGGATGGCTACCAGGTAAAACCACCATGGAGTCCGTTTTATCCAATGCCAATGGGAGAATATGGCATCCCAGTTATGTTGCTTCTGAGTAAAGGTGGGGAGGACCTTCCCTGGGATGTATGGCTGTCCCAACGTGCATCGTCCCATCCAGTGAGCGGGAAGATAAAGCCACCCATGTATTCCACATACCCACAAAAATCCTGAGAGCAGTCAGTCGGCGGGGACAGTCCCCACCAAAGGTTTTCCACTCCAGCAGTGGGTGGCGTTATTATTCCAAGTAACGTTTGCACAAAATATTTTCGGGATCCATCACACAGTGCGGTTTCTCAATCCTACTCCTTGTTCTATACATAGGGGGCCACTTGACTCAGTTCTACTTGTTCCCCTAATAGCCAACCCTGACCGTCTCAAACAACATATCCCAAAGTGGGATGCGGGTGCGGAGTCTGTCACAGGTGTTTCTTAACTACCCTGCGAACAAGGTCATAGTTGGCATCCTGGGGAACCCATGTGGCCAGGAAAGTCCAATTCTGAAGAGAAGCAGGGGCAATTCTCCAGGGCAGGCCACTGGTGGTTTCCACTGGGAACTCCATGCAGACCCAGTAGTGAGAAATGTTAGCAATTTGAGCATAAGTGTGAGCCCAGGAAGCGATGCTGCTAGCCTGGATTACCCTGGTCAGTAAGAAAGAGCAGGCAGGGGGACCACTAAGGCTAACTCACACCCTTCAGGCAGCACACAGGCTACCTGTCCATCCTGAGACAAGATTGTGGTTGGAATTGCCTTTTGTCCTGGGCGATGGTACCACACAGTCTCACCCATAATAGGTTTGGCAGTTTCAGGTGCCAAGACAAGGGGAACCTGGGGAATTACCCAAAGGGCAAGAACTAAGGTACCCATAAGGAGGGTGCCCTTTCCATGTTGGCCCGCCGTGACTGTCACCTATTTCTGCTCAGGTGTGAGCATGGCGAGTGACACATTGGAGAGGTACTGTAACCCATCTCCCCCAGGGCTAACAGACAATCCACTGGGATTTGGGGCCCGTTATACTCCATGATCATGTTCATGTTTTTGTCTCTCCTTCCTTGAGGGGAGTTGGGGCCAGAAGAAGAACAGTCCCATCCTGAGTTACCTGGGGTCACATCAATGGGTTCTTGGCGACATCTGTCAATCGGAGGGGAATGGTCTGCAGGTAGTTTAAATAATCTAAGGGGGTAGGCCCACCCTTTCGGGGCTGTTCATTCAGCACCTGAACAGCCTGATCCAACCTCCATGTCCAGTGCCAGAGAGATAGGTGAAAAGTTCTACTTTTTAGCTTCCCCTTCAACAAACCATTGTATCACTCTATCATGCCAGCAGCCTGAGACCGGTAGGGCACATGGGCTATCTGCTCAATGTCCATTTGGTGTGCCCACTGTTGGACTTCATGTCCCATAAAATGACTACCCCGCTCACTTTCTATAGTGAGGGGTCATCCATATAGAGTGGTTAGTGGTTAGATGTTCCAATGCCTTAATGGTGGATGTTTTGTCAGCCTGGGTCA
The DNA here is from genome assembly GCF_000956105.1 of Propithecus coquereli. Taxonomy (NCBI): domain Eukaryota; kingdom Metazoa; phylum Chordata; class Mammalia; order Primates; family Indriidae; genus Propithecus; species Propithecus coquereli. The sequence goes on along the minus strand of NW_012154173.1, from coordinate 4,132,800 downwards.
CTGGGTAGGCAAAAAGGAGGCCGGTAGAGATATCGACCATCGTTATGGCATACACCGCCATGTTAAACTGAGGCAGGGGACCAACAAAGTCAATGTACCATCTCTCCAAAGGAGGGTCTCCCCGTCGGACATGTCTAGGAATGGTGGGGAGACAGCTACAATGTGGATACTGTTGAGCACATACCCCATATTGACAACAAAACTTCCATAAATCTCCCATAGGTATGTGTAGATTCCACCTCTGATTCACCTGAGCCATAGTCTTTACACTGGCATGGCCCAGACGATGGCGTAACCACAGGGCTTTGTCAGCCAGCAAGGGTGACCTGATCCATCACACCCTTGCCAGGGTGTCGGCCTCATCATTGCCAGGGCTGACTAGAGGTCTATGTCCTGAAACATGATACACCCAGACCTCTTTCTGGTACCTTGCTGCAGCAAGTCTTCCCAAATTGCCTGTCCCCATACTGGGAAGTGCCCTACTAGCCAACCTTGGGCTTTCCATGTAGGCAACCAGACAGTGAGGTCCCTAAACATGGCCCAGCTATCAATGCAGGCATGCAAAGGGGATGGCTCATGTACAACTACAATCCACATGGCAGGCAGTTCAGCCCATTGGCTGCTCTGTCCCTGCCCCATTTAAAATCAAATTTCATCATGATCCAATGGGACAGCCACTGCTATCCACTGGGCTAAGGAGCCATGACTGGGTCTGTAGGTATACCATGTCTCCGCTGGAGGGGGGCCTTGTCCTTCAAGGTATGGGCTGTCTTCCCTAGGTATTACTGTGGTCTGAGGGTCAGCATCAGACACAAATTCAACAGAATCCAGTACTGTCTGCAACTCTGCAGTCAGAGAGCTGGACCTGAACTCTGCTTGTTGCTCCAAGTAAGCTCCCACTTCACCAGAGTGAGTGTCTGCGCTATCCTTGATCATGGGCTGATTATCTATGACCTCACCCATCCCACTATGGGGTGTGTGGTGTGCACTACAACTTTAGACTGCCCAGTTATAGCTTCACAGGCCTGCAGGGCAGCATACACAGCCACCAGTTGCTTTTTCACCAAGGAATAGCACTCTTGGGGGCTCTTCCATATCTGGGACCAAACCCAATAGGGACACACCACATATGCTGGCATTGCCACAAACCCCAGCCCATATTGCTTGAGTCAACTGTCACATCGAGGTCAAATGGTTATGAGTGGTCTACTACTCGTAGCATCTGGGCTTGTGCAACAGCCCTCTTGGCTGCCATAAAAGAGGCCTCTGCCTCCAGGGACCAGTACCACTGTGCCTCCTTTTTGCACAATGAATTCAATGGCCACAAGAGTTGGGCCAAGTTGGGAATGAATATATGCCAATACCCCAAAAACCCCACAAACACTTATAACTGCTCTACTGTATGGGTTAGGGGAAGGCTTGAATCTCATCTATAACTGCCTTGGGGATTGCTGTTGTCTTACCTGACCAGACAACACCCAAAAATTGATTGACAAGCTAGGTCCCTGGACCTTGGAGTCATTCACCACCCAACCCCATTGTTCCAGTGAGGTTCAAAGACTGGCAGCAGCTTCTTCTAGATCTGTAAGGGAATCAGAGGTTAATATTATATCATCAATATAATGAAACAGAAACACTGAGGATGGCCAACTCCATGTGGACAGATCCTGTGCCACCAAACCATGACATGTTGGGCTGTGGAGGTGACCTTGTGGTAACACCACAAATGTCCATTGTTATCCTTCCCACATGAAGGCAATCTGGTCTTGACTGTCCATGGCTATGCTACGGAGAAAAAGGCATTGGCCAGGCCCATTATACAGTGGTACTGTCCAAGCACCAAAGTCAATTGATCTATCAGATCCGGTATAGATGGCGCTGCTGCATGCAGTGGGGGAGTTACTTTATTCAGCTCCCGGTAGTCTACTGTCATTCTCCAAGTTCCATCTGGTTTCCTAACCTGCCAAACTGGAGAGTTGGATGGACTTTGAGCCAGGCACACTATGCTGGTATTTTCCAGCTGCAATATGGCTTGTGAAATTTCTTCGTGCCACCCCCCGCACACACACACACAAGCGATACTGTCGAGTGCGTACCACACCACGAGGTGTGGGCAGAACCTGCGGTGGATGATGGGGGTGGCCATGCGCCACCTGCTTCACAACCTTAATTCGGAGGTGGAACTTACCCATAAAGGTGGTTAGGATTAAGCCACACAGAATGTCAACACCCAGAATATATTCCTTCACAGGGAACACATACACAGTGTAAGGCCTGGGAGCCAAACACCCTATCCCCAGTAGAATAGTCACTTGCTTAACTTCTACAGTTTGCTCACCATAGCCATTTATGTAGGCTGTCCAGCAAACTGCTCAGGGTTTCCATAGATTAGGGAGCAGTCAGATCCCATATCCACCAAGGCCAAAACCTATTGCACATTCATAGGGGACCAATGAATAGCAAGTTCCACATGCGGCCTTCAGTCATTCAGGGTCCCCTCTAACCGGGTGTCTCAGCCTAACCCCTAGTCTATATCAAAGGCGGGGGGGGGGGATTCAATCCTAAAATCTTGCAGCCACACACTGTGGGTCTGTTTGGCGGGTGTCTCAGTTCCCCGCCTCTTGGGTGCTTTCATGAATCTCTGGTGGAGAGCCAGCTGATCCCACCAAGCCAGCAATACCTCATTAGGCTGTTTATTTTCTCTTTATCGACTCCTGCTAGTAGGAGGTCTAGCTACATCTGGGTTTGAGACTCCTTCTGGGCCTCTTGTACTGCCTTGTTCTACAGGGGACCTTGAGCTGGCGGGCCCTTTTTGGGTCCTTGTAGCATACGCAAGCATCCCTTCCCCCCTTTCTGCTCTTCGGCATCTCCCAGAGCTGCCATGGCAGTGGTGACCTCACATATCTGCTTCCCCACATAGGGAGTGAGCACAGCTTCCAGCTAGCCAAATGAACCATGGGGAGCTGTGGCCAAGATTAGGTCGTGCATGTGTGTAGTGAAGTGCTCCTCATTGGGCCCCTGTCAGTTACCTACTGTAAAAATGGCTTGGCGCATTCGCAACTCCTGAAGAATGTGAATTAAGTCTGTGTATGAAGTCCACTTACTCACGGTTTCAGGTAGTTCTCCAGTGTCATGCCATACTGTGAGGGTGACAGCCATAAGTCATTCAAGCAAGGAGTGGTGGCCCTCACCATGGCAACCACTTGTCTATAGCCTCTGCCTCAGGGAAGGATGTATAGTTATGGATGCCAATTGCTCCATCTCCCTTGGGGAGCACAGGACGCTGTCCATCTCTTCATCCCATAAGTGCAACAACCAGGCAGGCACAGTATACCCAGGACATTGTCTGCATTGTTTCCCCAGCTCCCGCAGCTCCACAGGGGTGTAGGCAGAGTAAGAGATATGCTCCATTACTATAGGGGTGCCCTGCACTGCCACCCGGACCACATGGGCTGTGCATGCTCCATTCTCTGTTTTATGGCTGGGCGGGCTCTCAACAGAGGAGGGGCCACCCTCAGTCTCCTACATACTTGCAGTTTCACCAGCCTCCCAGGTCGGACCACTTGTTAACACTTTCTCCAACTCCTGCAGGCGGGTATCTAAATCTTCCTCTGTCTCTTGTAACTCCCCTACTTGGGCTACCCGCCACAGAGTGTCCTTATGCTGCTCCCAGAGGGCTGCAAAGAAGAGCCAGCCCACCCGACAAGCCGCTGCTCACTCCCTAGGCTGCAGCGACTCCTACAAGGCCTTCGAGGCCTTTTCCAACAGGGGTACATTCCACCTGCTCCCACGCTGTGGCAGGGGCCCAGGACATGAGAACTGCTGCAACTGACTGCCACAAGCCTGTAGGAGGCCACATGTCCTCCCCTGCTGGAGTGGAGGGTTCACTTACCCCTCCGGATCCTACCAGACCACACCAAGTGTGAGGAGGATGCTCTGTGGCTAGCATGTGCTCCAGCTCAGGCTTCAGAAATTAGAAGAAAAGGCAAGTGGCAGCGGGCAGGGGAGACATGCTCTTTATTGGAGGGGCAGGGGGCCGGGGAGGCGATACAGCAGCGGCAAAAAGCATGGCGCAGAACATGGCAAGCGCTTATATGTGAAGCTGAATAATAGTGGCAACATGCCATGGGAAAGGGTGATCACATGGCTTTGCATAGGAGATAACACCTTGGTTACATGAGTATGCTGACGCATGCCTCCCTAGAAGGCCGGCTAGCGGAGGTGGGGGTGGGCGGGGAAACACTGCCGCAGTTATGTTAGTTTGGCCTAAGAAACCTGTTGCCTATACAAACGTATTTTCCCTTACAGTCTTACAGAAAAAATATGTGTTAAAAGAGTTTCGTTTAGCTATTACTTATAGTGCTAGTCTGTAAGTTCATTAACAATATATATTGAATAAGGTATTTTTGAGAGAAACAGACACAATGCAAGTTTTGTATTTATAAGTTGATAAAGATATTGGGACCAGAGGCTGACAGGAACCTACCTGTATAGCTCTCCTAGGGGAAATGGCTTAATATTCACTAATTCAGTGTTCACAGCAACATAACATTATAGAATTTAACTGCAGTGAAGAATGAGAATATATGTATCATATATGTGAGGTAAAAGTCATTATTTTATAAATATATCATATATATAATTTGCAAGTATTTTTCTAGGCTGTGGTTGGTCTTTTATTGTCTTTGATAGTATCTTCTAAAGAGTAAAATTTCTTAATATTGAAGAAGTCCAATCTTTTTCTTTTATGGATCATGGTTTTGATATCTTATCTGAGAAATCTTTGCCTAACCCAAGGTCAATTTTTCCTTTATTTAGTTTTGTTAGTTTTATAGGTTTGGAGTTTATATTTACATCTATCAATTTAGAGTTAATTTTTACATACAGTATGAGTTATTGATCAAAGTTCATTGCATACATTTGCTGAAACACCATTTTTTGGAAAAGATTATCTTTTCTCCACAGAATTGCCCTTGCAACTTTGTCAAATACCAATTGGTCATATATGTGTGGGTCTATTTTTGGAATCTATTCTGATCAACTAATTCTATTTGTCTAACTTGATGCTATACCCTGCTTTGATTGTTGTAATGTCATAGGTCTTGAAATAAGAAGATACAAGCCCTTTAATTTTGTTCTTCTTTACAAAGATCCTTTTACTATTCTAAGTCTTTTGCATTTCTACATACATTTTAAGATCTGCTTGTCAATTTCTAGGAAAAAAAATGCCTGCTGGGATTTTGATTGGGATCAAGCTGAATCTATAGATCAATTTTGGTAGAATTGACATATTAACTATACTGTGTCTTTCTATCCATTAACATGGTATAATACATCTCTCAATTTATTTATGTCCTCTTTCATTTATCTCAGCAATATGTTATAGTTTTTAGTATAAAATGATTGCATATATTTTGTCAAATGCATCTCTATGTATTTTCTATTTATCATACTCTTTCAATGATGCTACTTTTTAAAATTTTAGTATCTAGTTACTCATTGCTTATATATTGATCATGCAGCTAAAACTATGCTAAAATCACTTTTTTATTTTCAGTACAAGTTAGTGTTAAAGTAGAAGCTCTAAACAGTAATAATATGCAAAAATGCAGAGTGTTTACAATGTGTCCATTGTAAGAACATGAATGCAGTGTCTTGACAATACACACATTGTCAGAGAATGAGATGACAGTGAGTTTTCAAAACCAGTTGTTAACAAAATATAAACAGAAACACACTTTCACATGATTGCTGAATAAATAATAGAGTGAATCATGTGAATATTAAGTGTAACATCTGTGTTTCCAAACCACAATACTCCATGAATAGTTATTAAGAAACTTATCTTAACCCAGTCAATTAGTATACTGATTAGGTATTATTAAGACTTTGCAGCCGAGTGTGGTGGCTCATGCCTGTAATCCTAGCACTTGAGAGGCCCAGGGGGGAGGACCACTTGAGCTTTGGAGTTTGAGATCAGCCTGAGCAAGAGTGAGACCCCCCATCTCTACTAAAAATAAAAAAATTATCTGGGCGTGGTGGCACACGCCTGTAGTCCCAGCTACTCAGGAGCCTGAAGCAGGAGGATCGCTTGAGCCCAGGAGTTTGAGATTCCTGTGAGTGAGGCTGATGCCACAGCACTCTAGCCCAGGCAACAAAGCAAGAGTCTGTCTGAAAAAAAGGAAAAAAAGAAAGAAAAGAAAAATTAAGAGACTTTGCATCCAACTCAAAATCTTAATGCAGAGAGACCACCTAGGTAATATCCACCCACAAGTACTGATTTATTTACACAATAGGCTGCTTTTGTCAATCAAAGTCCAATTCTTGCAAATTTGGAGAAAGAGAAAGTGTAGGTAAGAGACAGCAAATTCTCATAAGGTTTTAAGTAGTGCTATCAAAAACATAAAATCAGGCAGAAAAAAGGGTGGGGTGGGAGAAGAACAGAGAAGCAGAGACAAAAGAGACAATGAGCTTAACACTGACAAATTGAATTTTTGGTGATGGGACAGGGGCAGGATCAAAGGTCCCAGTATATTTAGTCTGAAATAATAACTTCCAGAGTGATACACATAATAATTTTCCTGAGTGTCTCTTACCACATTGTTTGACAAGATGATTATCTATAACGAGGGAAAAATCTATTTCCAATCACCTCTGTAAAGGAAAAATACACAACCCCCCAATACTCTATCCTTAATTGTGGCTCTTCCAGATGAAATAGCATTTGACATGGTTTCTGTTGGGGAACTTGACTGCACAGAAAAATGCAGAATATAGTTCTAGGATTTTCCTAAGCAACAGGGATACAAATGAACTAAGAAGTCATTTTTTAGTTAACCAAAAAATAATAACACTTACTGAAAACCCACAAGATAACAGATATTTCTTAAAACTGGTTAGGGCTACAAAACAGTAACCAGATGGAATGACTAAATTTTTTTTTTTTACTTCAAAAAATTTATTATGGGTACATAATAGTTGCGTATCCTTATAGCTTATATGCGATGTTTTGATATAGGCATACAATGTGAATTAAAAATTCAGGGTAATTGGGGTATTGATTACCTCAGACATTTAACATTTCTTTGTGTTAGGAACATTCTAATTCCACTCTTTTAGTTATTTTAAACTATACCCTAACATATTGTTGATTATAGCTAGTAAATATTATTCATTCTATCTAACTATATTTTTGCACCCGTTAATCATCCCCACTTTATCCTCTTCACCCCACTACCCTTGCCAGCCTCTGGTAACCATCATTCCACTCTCTGTCTCCATGTGGTCAATTGTTTTTAATGTTTAGCTTTCACATTGGAGTGAGAACATGCAGGATGTGTCTTTCTATGTTTGGCTTATTTCACTTACCATAATGTTCTCCAGTTTTATCCATGTTGTTGCAAATGACAGGATTTCATTCTTTTGTGGCTATATAATATTCCACTTTGTATGTGTACCATAATTTCTTTATTCAATCATCCGCTGATGAACATTTAGGTTGATTCCAAATCTTGGCTTTGTAAATAGTGCTTCAATAAATGTGGGAATGCAGATATCTTTTTGATATACTGAATTCCCCTCCTTTGCACATATACCCAACAGTGGGATTGCTGGTTGATATGATAGTTCTATTTTTAGTTTTTTGAGGAGGCACCACACTGTTTTCCATAGGGGTTGCACTTATTTACATTCCTATCAACAGTGTATGAGGGTTCCCCTTTCTCCACAGCTTCTCCAGCATTCCTTATCACCTATTTTTTATAAATGCCATTTTAACTGGGGTGAAATGATATTTCATTGTGGTTTTGATTAGCATTTCTTTTTTTATTTTTTGTATTTTAGCATATTACAGGGGTACGAATGTTTAGGTTACATATATTGGCTTTGCCTCACTCAAGTCAGAGCTTCAAATCTGTCCATCCCCCAGATGGTGCCCACCACACCCATTAGGTGTGAATATACCCATCCCCTCCTCCCCTCTCCCACCTGCCCAACACCTGATGAATGTTACTACTAAATGTGCACATAAGTGTCATCAGTTAATATCAATTTGATGGTGAGTACATGTGGTGCTTGTTTTTCCATTCTTGTGATACTTCATTTAGTAGAATGGGCTCCAGTTCTAGCCAGGATAATACAAGAGATGCTAGATCACCATTGTTTTTTGTGGCTGAGTAGAACTCCATGGTATACATACACCACATTTTATTAATCCACTCATATATTGATGGGCACTTGAGTTGTTTCCACATCTTTGCAATTGTAAGTTGTGCTGCTATAAACATTCGAGTGCAGATGTCTTTTTTATAGAATGTCTTTTTTTCCTTTGGGTAGATGCCCAGTAATGGGATTGCTGGATCAAATGATAGTTCTACTTGTAGCTCTTTGAGGTATTTCCATATTGCTTTCCACAGAGGTTGTAC
>NW_012154173.1:4102677-4123437 GCF_000956105.1 Propithecus coquereli | reverse complement strand
ATATAAAATTAGAAAAAGAGCAATGCCTACCACTATATTCAATGTTAATGAAAAAAACAGAACATATCAACATATGATTTGCATATAATTTACATATCAGAACATATAGTTTGCCTCTGGACATCTCTGTATTTCAAAAGTAAGTCAGCCATATACCAATTGCAATTTAAAACCATTTATTTTAACTTCCTTTTTTAAGGGCCAGATTGACAAGAATGTATTTCATTTTATATGACTTCTTAAAGATAGCTTAAACAGAACATTAGTACTTTTTTTCCAAAGTAAAACTTCATGAATGGTTTTCATTTACTTTTAACCCAAGAAACCACTTCTATTTAATTACTATGCCATTTTTCCTTTCTTCAGGATTCAGATCAAGTAGCATCTCCTACCTTAAGTTTTAACCTCCTATTTTAACACTGATGCATAATTCTTTTTTATGAACTCTTATAGCACTCATTTTTCTTCATATTGCTATATAATTATATAAACGTATTAGAGAAAAGGAAGATATTGTTTTTCTATACTCTATGGAAAATAGAGGAATAGCAGGCATATCTTAGGGTTTAATTATCAACTAAATTAAATTAAATTAAGATAAATCGTTTATTTTTTTTTTGGCAAACCAAAGCTATTGGAAGTCCTCCATGTATGCTGTAATAATCATGAAACTGATCTTTTCCACTCACATTTCCTCTACCCTTATTATCACCCCGCCCTGTATCCCCAAACCAAACCACCCCTTATTTGCCAAAACTTTGTTTAGCCTTCAAGGCTTGCACCAAGTTTCTTGATAATCAGCTCAAGTAATGAAATGGAAGGGCAGTTTGGAGTATGGGTGTATTAATCTGATTAGGCTGCCATAACAAAATGCCATAGACTGGGTGGCTTAAAAAATGGGAATTTATTTTCTCATAACCTGGAGACTGCAAGTCCAAGATCAGGTTGCCAACTTGATTGGAGTCTAATGCAGGCTCTCTCCCTGGCTTGCAGATGGCTACCTTCTCCCTATATGCTCAAATGGCCTTTCTGTGGTTTCTTTGTGTGCAAAGAGAAATAACAAGTTTCCTCGTATCTCTTTTTACAAAGACACAAATCCCACCATGAGGGCCCTACCCTCATGACCTCATTTAACCCTAATCACTTCCCAAAGGGCCCATCTCCAAATAACATCCCATTGGGGGTTAGGGCTTCAATATATGAATTTTGGACGGCAACTAACATTCATTCCATAACAATTGGAAAAAGCAAAGACTTAGAATTACCTTGGCCTGGGTTCAAATCCTGATTCTACTATTTCAGAGATACGTGACTTTGGATGATTCATACTCATAGACCTCCTTATCTATGAAGGGAAGATATTAATACTAATTTCGTCATCATGATCATCCTCATCATGACTTCGATAATTTTTGAGTATTTACTATGCATTAATAATTCTTCCAATGTCTTTACATGTATTAAATTGTTTAATTCTCAGAATAACCTAATGGTATTATTAGTCCAATTTTATATATTAGGAAACTGAGACACAAAGACCATAAGTTACTTCACAGATTTAAGTACTAAATAAATATGTAAAATACTCAATGTATAGTGAAATTCTAGTTCCATTTCCTTTACATATGTAATAAGTTGACAAGGAAATCAAAATAGCAAATATTTATATCACCAAGAAAAGAACTGTCAGGACTGGCATACTTTGCCAGTTCAAAATATTATTCCCTAAAAATACCAGCTTGTTTTTACTTCAAGACCACACAAATGAACTTATCACATCACATTGTTAGGTTTTAAACAAACTAATAAAATTGCTATAAGAGGTATTTGAGATTTTTTTTTCCATTTCTGATGATCTTAAACTTCAAACCTTATCAGTATCAATTCTTATTAATTTAACAGTGTTATCTATCCAGTATAATTCCTCCTAATGGTTATTGCCTTTAGAAACAATTGATTCTAATATTAGAATATCCCTGATTTATTTATATGTTTAAATTTTCCATGCCGATTCAAGAGTAAAATACTCATATGATTGCTAATATAAAAAGAAGAGATGGGGAAAGACATTTGCTATTGAAAATGTTTTCTTCAAAACATTCTTAAATTCAAGACAATCCTTATATGTCTAAGCAATTGCTGACTCTAATTTCTTTCTTTTAAGTTTAGAATATTTCTTACATATTCAGGTATGTTTCTTCAACATACCGGTAGGATATCAATTTTATAAATCAAATTAGAACTTCTTGATCTTGATTGCACATTAGAATCTCTAAGAACTTTTCAAAAAATGCCCATGTCCAGGTCTCACTCTTGATCAATTGATTTAAAATATCTGGGGGTAGATTCTGGACATAAGAATTTTGTAAAAAAATTTTAGTTGATTTTTATATGCAATAATCAATGCAAAGGTTCAAAGTTAACAGCAAGCACATGCATTGACATAGTAAAGTACCTGTTGGCTTATGAATACCCCTAAGTCCAGGCTTAACTAACAGATATAAAGAATGCAACCTCAGCAGGTTTCCCATAATAAAATCTGTAATACTCATTATCCTGATTTTTCTCCTGCTTTTCTGGATCTTCCTTCTTCATCTTCTCTTCACGCTCATCTTCCCCTGCCAAATTAATAAATATTGGACCTCATGGCTTAGTTCTAGGCCATCATCTTATGCTGTGGCCTTTCCCCCATATGATTTCAGTCAACCTCATTATTCCAGTTATCCTGTTTGTACTGACAATTCCCAAATGTGTATAGACTTGTTCTCCAAGCTTTGTAAACCTATATCCAACTACTTACTCAGCACCTCCACTCCAGTGAGACACTTTACTAAATATCTCCAAAACCAGACACATAACATTGTAAGCCCCCAAACTCAATCTGCTTCCACAGTTTCCTATTACATTAATTTCCCATAACCATTATTCCATAAGCCAAAAATCTAGGAGCATCTGTGAAATCTCAGTCCGTGTCATACCCCACAGAAGTCTTGTTAATTGTACCTCCAACTTACTCCCAAATCCATACTCATCTATTTTCACTACTCTTGGTCTAATTGAAGCTACCCACATTTTTCACAGAGAAAACTGCAGCAGCCCCTTAACTTTTCTCCCCACATCCACTTTTGCTTCATTCCAATTAGTTTTTCATGTTGTACTCAAGTGAGCTTTTCAAAATTAAAACCTATTTGAATTTGTTTTCAAAGATATTTTATTAGTCTCTGGAGAAAGACCAGAATCATTACAATTGGCTAAGACTAATAGAGCTTCACTCCTAGGGCTGAGGAAACGTACTAAAGCACATGGCCTACCATCAGTTGAACAAATACAATATTCTCCTACTGAGGAAGAGGAGGGGTTGACAGCCCACACTATCTGCCTCCTGCCATTTAGTGAGGAACCCCTATGAACACATCATTCTATTGCACTTTGCTTGATTGCTATTCAAATGTATACTTTGACATATGTAACCAATTTTTACTCACAAGAACAGCCTTTTGTTGGATTAATATAATAGTGACATTTAAATGGCCCACACTTTTACGTAGTCCTCCTTCTGGAAGCTGATAACTACCATCACAGGTAGGTCACAAACTACTTCCCACTGCCTAAGTAGGATTGCCGTTATTTTAAACTTGAGCACTTCCTTCTCCTGGGAATGTAAATGGTCCACAAAGAACATGTAAATTTCTTTATTTTCAGTGTGTTTGCAACTTTTTATTTGACAGTATTAGACATTCAGTTTTCTTTCCCTATTTCCTTGTTTTCCTACTGACTCTATTGCCAGCACCACCGCATCTCATTTGCCTCACTTTCTGCCTATTTGTTCCTCATTGTTTCTCTTTTTCCTTTAATACATTCCAGACACACATTTTATGTGTACTCAACATATGCAGTAACTGTGAATTCCAATCATCGAGACAATTGGAAAACCTTAGAACAGACAAAAAGAAAAGCCCTGCAATAATTCTGCGAAATTTCATTCTTGTTTACTGAGTCGGTGGTTTGAATTGACTCTGTGGGGATTATCTCTGTAAATCTATTGTATATGCTATTGAGTTTTAAGGTCAGTAAACACTGTGATTGACCATAGATAAACAGAACCAGAGGTGAACTTTGTTTTTCTTGCTTTTTCAATCCATACTCTTTGTCCACATTCTATTTTTCAGAATAACAACTATTGCCTCACTCCCAAGCATTGCCTCACTTCTGTATCTCACTGCTTCAAAGGGCTCTCATGATGGCACCCTGCTGAACCTTTATCTTTGGAGTTTGTTTATCTACTTATGGCCAGTGGCAGGGCTCTGATTTACTATTTGGCAATATGTACGTAACATCAAAAATTACTGGTCATGCCTTATTTAAGCCCTACTATCTCAATAAGATGAATTCAATAAATTAGAACTATCAAATCAAGGTTATTATGGAAATTCCCCAGACTGTATTTTAATTTTAACAGTAAGCCCTTAGAAAATACACCAGTGACCAGAGGGTGGTCATAGGTATTGGAATCTGGAGGCAGGTCTTAAATATTTGCTTCATTCATATGGGTTCTCAAATTGTATAACTGCCACTATGTTATAAATGTGAGTGAGAAAGCTGGTAGTACACTTTGCACATAACATGGCATAATAGTAAGATTATATGGATGAGAAACATAATAAAAAACAAAGTCATTAAGGTAAATCTGGGAAGTAGATTTACATTTCAAAAAAGGAAAGTTGTGTTGGGACCTGCTAAATATGCCATTTTTTCTTGAAGAAATGAATAATTTAAGGCTATGTTGATAGAGGTAAACTGGTCTTCAATATAGATGTACTGGCCAGAATATTAGTGCTCTTTTGGGAAAAGTAGTGACTAGAAGGCAACATGACAGAAATTTCTAAAGTCCTGATAATATTCTGTGAAATTTCATTGAGCTGTATTTTATAGTTTATATGTGTGCACACACATGTGCATATACCTAATATATGTACATATATTGAAAAATATATATATACACACATGTATTCAATTTCAAAAGGTTTTTTAATGTTTCAAGAATTTTGCCGTGTGATCTTCTTTTTAATCAAGTTTGTCTCTTTTCCATGTGGGCCTATTCATTCTAATTTTGCATTCCTTTTAGTCTCTGTTTTCAACCTGAGTTTTTTAGTTTATCCAATTCTGAGTGGGCAATAACTGAGTTTAGCAGGTTTGATGAATTGAAGAAAATCAATAAAACCTCCAGTATTAAATCTACCTGGACAGGATAAGTTCATAAATCATTGCAACCTCTCTGCCCCATGAGGCAGCCTCAACATGGACCAGTGATAAGAATCACTTACACCTGAAAGCAGTAAAACGTTTTTACTAGACCTAAATAGCTCAAGGTTCTTCCACTTCTTCCATTGCAAGTGAGGGTAAAAACTCAAGGGCCAGACAAATTCATAGGAATTGAGAATTTCAACACATTTTAGAGATTAGTCACAACTCTTTCATTTCACAAGTGAGTAAACAGTAGCCAAGAAATTAAATGACATGTTTAAGGACTTTCCAACTAATTAGTGACAGAAGTGGAATCAGACTTCGAGTTTCCAATTCCCAGGTCAGCACACTTTCTCTGGGCTTCCTTCTCCCCCTCATAAAAAGCTCTATTATGAACACAAGAGTCCTTCTTATCTTCAAAGGACACGTTCCAAGACCTCCATCAGATGCCTGAGACTGCAGATAGTATCAGACCATATGTATAACTATGCACGAATTTCTTTCTCCTTTCTCACAATTTCATGGATAGAAGATTCATTCTTATTGTAGTCTTAAGAACCTCAGCATACAACTTTTTTTCTTTCCTCATTAAGTTGAGAACGTTTACCTTTTCAGTTAATGGAAGCTCTTTACAGCTTCCCTTTGGCATGTCCAAATTGCCAGCATCACTACTTTTGCACTTTGGGGCCATTATTAAGTAAAATAAGGATAACTTCATCATAAACACTGCAATATCAGGACAGTTGATCTGACTATTAAGTGATTAACAGGCAGGTAGCATAGACAACATGAGTGTGCTGGACAGAGATGATTCATGTCTCAGATAGGAGGGGGTGAGATGGCACAGGATTTCATCACACTACTCAGAACAGCACAAAATTTAAAACTTACGAATTGCTTATTCCTAGAATTTTCCACTTAAGGGGGGGACTACTATGCACACACACATCTACACATCTACACACACACATAAATGTGTGTGTATATATTTTTATGACCTGTAGGTACATTTTTCATGTATTCATATCCAATTCTTCTTTGATAATAAAAAATTTCACTTGCCATGGAATTTCGCTATTAATTGCCCTCCAAATATTCTCTCTAAAATTGCTTTAGAACATTTTCGTCTATTAGAATGTGCATATCTTCACTATTAAATGGGTGCTTCATTCATTTACCTGACATTGTTGAGGATCTACTCTATGCCGTACACTATAATTGGTGTTTGATGTTCAGAAATAAACAGAGAAATGATATTTGATCTTGTAGTGCCTTGGGTCAATTGAGGGAAACAGATAGATATTAAGATAATTATCATAAAAATAAGTGCATGTAATAAAGAGTTTGACTCTATTTTTGATATTTGATTGCCAACAGCTTTAAAAACCAACCACTTCCTCTTCCTGTTCTGCCCTACATCTGGGCAAGCAGATAAGAAAGACCCAGTACTCTCTCCTTTTGTGCCAGTGTGCCAGTGGGAAATATAAAAATATATATAAGTATATACACACACACATACACATTACACACATGCATATATATATATATATATATATATATATATATGAAAACCACCAACAAGAAAAGCATACTTAATTTTTTTAGCAAACGTTCAATTATTCCCAAATATTTATTGATTACCTCCTGGAAACAGTAGTAGGTATTGGAAATTAAAGACTAAACAAGATGGACATGGCCCCTCACCAAACTTACAGAAGAAAGAAGGGAATTAAACAAATCATTAAAGTGGAATGGGTAAGTAAAATGGGTGAGACGGGGAACTGGCAGGTACTGCTTTGGGCACTGCTTTGGGCATTACTTTGAGCATTGCTTTAAGCATTGCTTCAGGCATTGCTTAATTGTGCAGGCATTATTTCACTGAGTCAGGAAGTTGCAAAACAAAATTTCAAACTATTCTGATCAAAACAAGATGGAGGCAGGACAAGTTCCAACAGGTTAGAACCAAAATGGTGGAGAAATTGACCACCTCTTAACCTTACAGCTTCATTATACATTTCATTACCATAAAGTTACCACAAAATTTTCTAGGGAAATCTCCCACTGCCATGATGCACCTGATATCATGACACTTCCTGTTTGGCCGTATTTAGTCAAAAGGAGAGCATCACCCTAAGCCCATAAAACACCAACCCTTCCCAAGAAATAACATGAATATTCCTCCCCTTGTTCAGCCTATAATTAAGCTGTTGCTTAAATAAAGGGACTAAAGGAACCATGGACTCGATTCTCTTCTACAGGGAGAACTAGCTTGTACTTTGTCTGCGGAGTGACTTTCTCTACTTTCTGAATAAATTTCACTTTCACTTTACACTGCCAGCTCACTCCTGAATTCTTTCTTGTGCAAAGACAAGGACCCACTAGGACTCCAAGTGATTCCCAGCACTGGGAATCACTTTCCTGTAACGGAAGTATTATGTTAATAACAGGTAAGTACAGAAAACTATTAGTATCAGCTAGTCTACCACTTTGATCATTCAAATATCAATAGTCATCCTTCTTTCTACAATTAGGAATATTTTCACTCTCTTCCTAAGAGAGACAAGTCCCATCACATTAGTGCATCCAACAAGAAATCCAGGAGCCTTTAGTAATTCAGTCCTCTGAAAATGTAGCTGTTCATGGATAAGTAATCTATAAATTAAAGATATCTACTTCCAAAATAAATATGCAATAAGAGCTCACATTTAGAAAATTTCCATAGCAATTTTTCACATCCCTCTGACCAGCAATAGCAAACATGCTCTTGTCTGTAAGTAGAATCACTTCCTTTATTAGCCAACCTGGAACCTTCTAGTTCCCAGCAAAGAACTCTTTGTCCATTATCCTCCATAGTCATATTTGAAATACACTTTACAAAGAATGGTATTCTTAGGGGATTTTACAGGCCACTTACCGCTTGTGCAAGTTTAGGGACCAGACATTGTTTTAAGTCAGGCTTGTAGGTTCTTTGGCAAGCAAGCCTCAGAAACTTGGCAGAGTTGAGATTCATTTCCAGGTTAACTTCATGCATGAGTTACCACAGCCAAAGTTCTCATCTAGCCACAATTTTTTTAGCCTCAATACACTGGTATTGACCTCTGTGTTGTGCTCATTCCTCTCTATCTCAACTCAACTCTCTTAAGGCCCTCCGAAAATGCAAGTTTGAGTAGCGTTTTAGCCTAGGTCTCCGCTACACACAATACAGAGCTCAAGATGTTTCTTGTGTGTAAATAGTTTATTTGGGAGTCTGTTTGCAAGGTGCAGGCATGTGGGATTGGAAATTGAATAGGGAAGGGAGAAAAGTAGTTTTAATAGCGTCAACATTGCAGATGACTGGTTTTATATGAGAGTTTCTGAAGAGGCTCATGAAATACTTCTCAAAACTGTTGAGCATGAGGTGCATCAGGAGCATTCTGCTACTGCTTCACACTCTCCATTAGTTGAGGGTCACCCCAATTTCCCTGAGACACCCGTGTTGAAGAGGCTTCTCTAAGGGTCCTAGTCCAAAAAGAATAGCTCGAGGGCAGGAAAATGTAAATACAAAGTACAGCCTTTGAGGTTGGGCACTGTGATTTTTAATTTTATATATTAACTAGGATAATGGCTCCCCAGATAGGTAGTAAAATATTGTTTATATGTGGGTCTGTGAAGGTGTTTCTGGAAAAGATTAGCATTTGAATTAGCAGACCCAGTAAAGAAGAAGGCCCTCACAGTGTGGGTAGACACCATCTAATCCTTTGAGGGCCTGAATTAAACAAAAAGGTGGAGGAAGGTGAATTTACTTCCGTTTGAGCTGGGACATCCATCTTCTCCTGCCCTCAAACACTGGTGCTCCTGGTTCTCAAACCCTCAAACTCCAGCTGAATGACACTACCAGCTTTTCTAGTTCTCCAGCTTACAGAAAGCAGATTGCAAGAGTTCTCAGATGCCACAATCACATGAGCCAATTCCTCTAATAGGTATAGATATAGATAGATGTAGCTACAGATATACAGGTAGATATGGATAGATAGCCAATAGTTTTGTTTCTCGATAGGTACCATCAGGCCAGGTGAGTCAAATCTTGCACAGAAATTTTCAATGTAGCACAGACTGGAATCAGAGATGAATTTAAGAAGAAATGAGGGGGTACATAGCAGATGACTGATATAGGTGCTAAAGTATTATCTGTAATCTGATCTTTGCTGCTGGACTGGCCCCCATTACCTTGCCTTGATTTTAAAGAAAGATGCTTGAAAAAGACTTGAAGCCATAGTCATATTTTCTGCAAAGGCTACTGCTTTCCAGCTATGGCTCGTAACAGTTTCCATTTCAAATAGGAAAATAGTTGGATTTTTCTACTCTGTGTGGTCCTACGTTATACTCTCAGTTTATATTACAGGCTGGAGGGAGATAGCCCTCCTTTTATCAAAGCAGTATTCCCTTTCATTTTGTTTCCAGGTTGGCTAACTCTAGCCTGAGTTCCTCTCTCTCCTAAGAACTTGTTGAAAGCAGCAAGAAGCAGCAATACAACAATAGTCTGAATATTTACTTCCATATAGGAAATAAGAGTGAGGTCTGCCCATTGCTGCCCTTTAAAATATGGGAAGCAATAGTTTTAGAAACAATTTTGTCACAGCATAACAAATTATCAACAACTTTCCAGGAAACCATATGGATTGCATAGGGCAGGGCATCTGGGTAAAGAGAAGAGGCCTAATGTCCAGAAGAGAAGGATTATACAACACAGGGGACCCAGATGAAATGATTAGTGAAGTCAGAGGAAAGCCAAGAGAGGGTGGAGGCATTGAAGCCACAGGTAGCAAATGCACAGAGAGAGACTGACTGAGTCAAACACTCATAACAGCTTGTAAAATGAGTTCCAGGAATTTACTACGGTGTTCGGCAATGAAGTGACCTTGAGTGACAGTGATGAGAAATGCTTCCTGTGAAACAGGTCTCTAGGCTGCTTGTTTTTCAGAGAATGTCCATCAATCCCATGGAAACTTTCTACACAGTGTCCTTAAAAATAATAAAAAGAATCATTGCTTTTCAGCATAATGGGGATGATCAGGAAAAAAGCAGTACTATTAATAAGATTAGTGAAAAATAGGTCAATCTTCAAGCCTAATGGCACTATTTACTCAAAATATAATTTCAAAAGATCTGCATATCTAAAGTAAATGATTGCTTACTGAGACGTTTTTTAAAACCAATATTTACCAATAATGGGAAAGAGTATCACATTTTAATTCTTAAAATTATATCATCAATATAATTTAGTTAAATGTCACAGGAACCCAGTTAATATTTAGAAAATAGAAATTTTAGTAATATGCAATGTTAATTACTTTATTATGAAAGTCAATGAGCAATCATGATCTTAAATTCTGATTTTCTACTATTCTTCTATGTAGCTCAAGAATATTATGATATTCACAATTAAATTTTTTATGTCAATTAAAATTTAAAAATAACTATCATCAGTATTTAAAAAGGAGAGAAAAATGTGCCACCATAGGGAACCTACTCAAAGAACTATGAGTAGGATTCCTTGTTGACATTATGTACATATTTAACTATATATGACATTTACATAATTACATATACTATTAAAAATTATAACAGATTTTGAACAGGACCTTTAAATGAATATGATTTAGGCAGTTAGTAGAATGGTTTTATTCCATATAAATAACCCACTTGGTCTCTCTACACCAGGACAGACTAGTTTTTCCAAGGGGAATTCCCAAACTCATTAGATACATGGTATTCATTAATTAGTTTCATTTAACACCACAGAAAGGACTTGTTCACAGCTATTTTACCCTCTTCTTTTTCTCTAGATGATTAGCTGGGTCCATTTTTTTTTTTTTTTTGAGACAGAGTCTCACTCTGTTGCCCTGTCTAGAGTGAGTGCCGTGGCGTCATCCTAGCTCACAGCAACCTCACACTCCTGGGCTCAAGCAATCCTCCTGCCTCAGCCTCTCGAGTAGCTGGGACTACAGGCACGCGCCACCATGCCCGGCTAATTTTTTCTATATATTTTTAGTTGTCGGATTAATTTCTTTCTATTTTTAGTAGAGACTGGGTCTCGCTCTTGCTCAGGCTGGTCTCAAACTCCTGAGCTCAAACAATCCGCCCGCCTCGGCCTCCCAGAGTGCTAGGATTACAGGCAGCTGGGTCCATTTTTAAATGGAAGACATACTCTAGATATTTAAATATAGAGCATCTCTTCCTTTCAAATCTCAGCCACAAAGGCACGCTTCAGTTTCTGTGTGAAAAGTTCCAATATCTTGCCCCTCCTTTGAAAGAGGAAGGAAGCCTGCTTTCCCTATTCTTGCGTTCTTCCTCTCGTCAGCACTGAGCTTCTTTATGCCTTTTCAGCCCAAAGGATAGTTTGTCTCATTCAAAATTTGGACTTTAAAAAGCAAATGTAGGAAGTTAGT
This sequence comes from Propithecus coquereli, assembly GCF_000956105.1. Classification (NCBI taxonomy): domain Eukaryota; kingdom Metazoa; phylum Chordata; class Mammalia; order Primates; family Indriidae; genus Propithecus; species Propithecus coquereli. The sequence continues at coordinate 4,111,765 of NW_012154173.1, read as the reverse complement.
CTGTAATAAAAAGAAAGAATAGCTACAGAGTTAGTTCTTAAATAGTATAAAATGTTGATCCCTCACTACATCAGAAAGCCTTCTTAGGACTTCACTGAATGGCAATAAACAAAAATGTTTTGGCAACTCATTTGACAGTTTCACTAACAGGTTTTTATTCATAATAGTGAATCTAGGGCATATATTGGTGCTGGGCAATTAAAATTAAATAATATCCAAATATATTTTAAATTGCCTTATAAACATAATGTTAACATATAATCTTAAAACTCGTCTATAAGGTAAAATGTACTTACATACTTTCTAATAAGAAAATCAAGGAGACATGCCTATGTGAAGAGAAAATATAATACCAGCTAATGTCAACTGGTCACTTTATTAAGTGCCTGATGCAGTACTAAGCACTTATGTGCTTTTCTTCATTAAACCTGAACATTAATACTTTTAACGTGTCCATTTTATAAATAAAGAAATTGAGGCATAGGGAAATAAATGATTAGCCTAAGGTCACAAAGCTTGTAAGGAGCAAAGTAAGACTCAACCCAGATCAGAGAGATCTCTGATTCTAATTCTCATGTGTTCAATTACTATAGCATACTGTACATGATTGGAGATAGGATGTGAATTTGAAATTTTAGATTTGAGTTTCTAGTCTTACTACACGCCTTCATTTCCAAGGAAAATGTCTGGTCTGTACTACCATTAATGGTAATATTACTTTAGAGGAATGCTCTAGAGAAAAAGAAAACTATTCCAGTGTATTTTTAAAACTTCTAATTTTTTTGGTTTGGTTTTGTTTCCTAGATTTCTCATACTAGAATGAATGGGAAAACAAAGACTAAACTAAGAATTACAACTCTGTGTGTGTGTGTGTGTGTGTGTGTTTATGAATATGAAAATACAACTTGCAGGAAAATACAAGGTCCAAGTGTGTATTTGTGCAAATAGTAAATACCTGGAAAGCTAGTGGTCTCCACTACAATGAAATACTACTTTCCTTTTATTATGAATCAAGGTGAATTTATTTAAAACTTACCGTATTTCAATTGAGAAAAGTGTTTCCAATTTATAAAATTTATAAATGTAAAGTATGTTCATTGAGAAAGTTTAGTAAAAGTTTAGTAAATATTAATGAAGAAAATAAAAGTTATCTCTTAATACTCATATATGCCATTATCTTCATCATAGCATATATATATTTGTATATGTACACATATGTATACATCATATATAAACAATACATATGCATACTTATACATAGTAAATATATATTTATATATTCATATATTAACATTTATATATTTTTATATTTTTAAGATTCCATTCTTTGTGTTTTTTACCCAATTTTTTGGTATGATTAGATGTAATTTTAAAACTTTTTATGTTAAAATAATCTTACAGATTATTTTTAATAACTTCTAGATATGATCCAGTTGGGGGCCCTCTAGAAGTTGTGTTTCAGATGTCGAAAAATAAAGTTTTCCAACTACTGGTGGTATAGATCCTGGGGAAGAAAATAATCAGTGGATCTTGATATACAGGAGCAAATGCCTAAAGATCTCTGATTTCTGAGGTTGGTTGAGCAATGAACAACGATTATCTGTGGAAATAAATGACCCGAGCACTAAGAATTGCAATGCTGGGAGTTCAATAAATCTAAGTCATTGAATAAGGGATAAGTAATAACCTTGGAAGCTCAATGTGGTGCATAAGGATGTGGATCAAGAGTGGGTCAGCATAATCTAATCAATGGATAAGACCGTCCATCTGCAGCTACCAAATGTGGCATCAAGAAGCAGTGATAGGAAGGAACTAATCAGAGTCCATGCTTGTCACACTTCAGTAAATGTTGGACTGACCCCTCTTGAAGCGTACAGAGTTTTAGGATCATTAAGGAGATGTTTTCATAGGAGGGGAATATTGGTATATATAGTAATCTGGCAAATAGGAGCTTGAGCCCATTTAATGTGAAAAACAAAAGAACATGATGACATTTACCACTCAAGTTAGTGAACAGTTCAGAAAACTTATCATATAGTGCTTTCACTGGTATCATTTTTTTAAAAACTTTTCCTAAATTCTGATATCAAAAAAAAGGTATCTGTTAATCTATATTTTAGTTGGTGGGAATGTAAAGTAATACAGCCATTATGGAAAACAATATGGAGGTTCCTCAAAAACTAAAAACAGAACTACCACCATATGATCCAGCAATTCCACTGCTGGGTATATATCCAAAAGAAAGGAAATCAGTATATTGAAGAGCAATCTGCTCTCCCATGTTGATTTCAGCACTATTCACAATAGCCAAGATATGAAATCGACCTACATGTCTATCAATGGCTGAATTGATAAAGAAAATGTAGTATAAATACACAATGGAATATTGTTCAGCCGTCACAAAGGAATTAAATCTTGTCAATTGCAGCAACATGGATGACACTGAAGGTCATTATGTTAAGTGAGATAAGCTAGGCACAGACAAATATCACATATTCTCATTCATATGTGATAGCTAAAATGCAAATCTCATGGAGGAAGAGAGTACAATGATGATTATCAGAAGCTTGGAAAGGAAGAGGGGAGGGAGGAATGAAGGGAAGTTGGTTAAGGGGTAGAAAAATACCCCCAGATGGAAGGAAATGTCCTAGCATTGGACTAGTACAGTATGAAAATTATAGTCAATATTAAGTTATTATACATTTCAAAATAGCTAGAAGAGAAGAATTGTGATGTTTCCAACACAAAGGTAAATATCCCAATTACCCTATTTGATCATTATACATTATATGCAGGTATCAAAATATCATATGTACACCCAAAATATGAAAAACTATTATATAGTAATAAAAATCTACATTTTATCATTTACAAGTGCTGCTGTGAAGGAAATAAATTGATTAAAGAATGACCGAAGAATGAATGACTTTTCTATTTTAGAAAAGGTGGCAGAAAAAGTCCCTAGAAGGAGGTAATGTTAAACCTGAAACAAGAGGATTAGATGTAAGCCGAATAAAGAGGAGGAATAAGAACATTACACAGAGAAACTAGCGACTTAAAAGCCCTGCCATGGAAAACTGTATAGTGTATCTGAGCAAATGATCACATATTAGTGTGGAGCAAATACACACAAGATGCAGCTGGGCAGATTTCTAGGGGCTAGAAATCTACAAGGGTAAGGATTTTCATTTTACTTTAGATGTAAAAAAATCATTAAATAGTTTTGAGAAGATAGATGAAATTATTAGATTTGTGTGGAATACTAGGTAGGAGGTATTTCAGGTAGAACAAAGGATAAATGATGGTGGCATAGACTAAAATTTCTTCATATTCATTGCCACTATGAATAGAAAATATGAAGAGAAATAAGAATATATGTACACATGTATATGAGTATATGTTTGTAGATAAGTTCTAGAGCAGCAGTTCCCAACCTTTTAGGCACCAGGGACTGGTTTCATGGAAGATAATTTTTCCAAGGAGGGTGGAGGGGGTTGGGTGGGGAGGAGGTGGAGCTCAGGTGGTGATGCGAGCTATGGGGAGCAGCTGTAAATACAAATAAAGCTTCACTCACCCACTCACCCTGCCTGCTGGCTCACCTCCTGCTATGCTGCCAGGTTCCTAAGTTTCATGGAAGACAATTTTTCCACGGACAAGGGTTGCGGGGAGGTCAGGTGGTGATGTTCAGCCCGGTTCCTAACAGGCTGCAGACTCAGTGCCTGGGGTTGGGGACCACAGTTCTAGAGGATTCATGGATGCGTTCTATGTGAAAATGAAATAAAAGTAAGGAATCAAGGATTATTCTTAGGTTTTTCTTTGCATTTATATGGATCATGGTGCCATTCGTTGAGGGAGTAAAGATTTGTAGGATCTCTACCAGCTGACACAGAGTGATTTCACTACCTTAAAGGCAAAGTACAAAAGTGTATCTGTAAGTATGCTATCCTTCATGTAACAAAGAAGGGAATGTAAGAAAACGCACGTGTATCTGCTCATTTTTGTGCAAAAGGAAATGCAGAAATGATAAATCAGTGCAACTGATTATCTACAGGAAATAGATGAAAGCTGAGCAGAAAGAAAGGCAGAATGGGAATGGAGTAGAAGGGGTGAGAAGAAATGGCATTTCTATGAGTATAACTTTTTGTATAATTCTGATGTTATAACCATAGAAAATTTTTACATACCCAAATAAATAAATAATCAAAGTCAAACAGGATTTGGAAAGATCTCAAAATGGAACAAACAGTAACAAATGAACCTAACTTTATTAGAAACAAATAATTAAATTATACTAAAGGAAGTAGGAGAATACTAAACTAAGACTTTCGGAACCAGTGTTTTGACCACATACTTTTTTGCGGGAGTGGGGTGCAGAGTCTCACTCTGTTGCCCTGCCTAGAGTGCTGTGGGTGATCATAGCTCACAGCAACCTCAAACTCCTGGGCTCATGCGATTCTCTTGCCTCGGCCTCCCAGGTAGCTGAGACTACAGGTGAGTGCCAGCACGCCCAGTTGATTTTTCTATTTTTTGTACAGATGGGTTCTCACTCTTCCTCAGACTGGTCTTGAACTCCCAGCCCCAAGCAATCTTTCTGCTTCAGCCTCCCAAAGCGCTAGGATCACCAGCATATACTTTTGACCTTAAACATACTATAAGTCTAAAGACAAAAAGAACTGTACACAGATATCGGACTTGTTAAACATTTTTTCACAATTCTTAAGCTTTTATGTATTATATATTTTAGGACTGAGCAAATATAGTAAATAGATTGTGGATAATGAGAAGAATCGGGTTTCTTACTGTAAAAGAAAGGAATTACAAATAAAGAAAGAATGAGAGAAGGTAAAAGCAATCTTATGTGGTGGATTGGAATTGAGATGTCAGTTTGAACTCATGATTTTATAGATAGATAGATATCCATATAGATATCCATACGTATCTGTACATATACACACACATACACACAAAGATGAATATAAAAATAGAGATTTTGCATGTGTGTGTATTCATACTCATGCTCTTAGCTCTGTCTGCGGAAAGGAATATGGGGTAGCTTGGGAAGCAATGAGTACACCTCACGCCAAGACTCTGATTTGTTAATACTATTGTTTAATTCAAGGAACCAGAACTTTTTTTTATTTGCTCATTTGTTCATTTACATTTTTTTTTGCAAAATAAAGTAAAATAAAACCTCAGGAGCTAAGTTGAAAAGAAGGTTATAAATGTGATAAAAATCTAAGAATATTCATGTTAGAACACCAAAAAAAGAATACTCAAGTGCCCTTCCTAGGTGAAAATTTTATAAGAAGAAAACGTTTTATAAAATATTGTATATTTTTTTAATCTATTCCTTTCATAACTTCTCATTAAATGACAAAAATATTTTATTTACATGATTAAAGGGCAGTTTTGGAATATCTGATTAAATTTACTGTTGAAGTATGTGATTAATATTGAATAATAACAAAATAAATTTTAATTGTTAAGCAGGTGAACTGAAAAAAATTCCGGGTTCTTTCATCCTCTGGAAAATTCCATGAATCAGTCAAATTTGATTTATGAAGGAACCAGAACTTTTTGAAGAAATAATTGATTCAGGGCCAGGATAGGGAAAGTAAAAGATGGTTCTGGAACATTTCGTGGTGCCATATAGTAAGGTACTACTCAGAAAAGTGTATAGCCATGTAGAAAAAAACCCAGGAGACAGCTTGAAGGAGTACCAACAACCAAATCTGGAAGCATTTGAGCAACAGAGCAATTAATGATAGTAATGGATTTTAACTCATAGTATAAAACAAATATCTATAAGTTAATGTTGATATAAATAAAATGGGAAGGAACAGCATTTCCTTTCAGTTAAATTGTAATTAATAAATGTAGAAGAAATGATGGAAATTGAAAATGATCATTTGTGAAACACCACAGTAGATTTTGGGTGGATGCTAAATTAGTGGGAAAATGAAACAAGAAATAGAATATTTGAGCAATTTCAAATTATGCTCTCAGAAATTGCTTTTTAGCATAGTCATTTTGCAGCTATCACTATAACCAAGTCATCAAAGTTAATATCGTTCAGTAATGAGACATTTGGATTCTCATACTCCCTAATACGGCGCATGGAGAAGGACATAACGTCACTCCTGTGGTGTTCCTGTCAAGTAGCACATCATCTCAGTCTGACCATGAGCGGATATCAAACAAACCCAAATTGAGGAGCAGTCTACAGAATAACTAGCTAGGATTCTCCATAAACTCAAGGTCATGAAAGGCTAAGGAACTATTCTAGATTGGAGGAGAATAGGGAGACATGGTAAATACCTGTAATAAATGATCCTGGATTTGAACCTAGACCAAGGGACAATAGGCAATATTTGAATATGGTCTGATAATTAGTTAATAGTATTTTGTCAGTGTAAATTTCCTGGCTTCAACAATTGTACTATGGTTATGTAAGATGCTAACATTTGAGGAAGCTGGATAAAAGCTGTATAGGAACTCATGCTACCAGGTTTGAAGTTTTTCGTAAGTTAAACTTGACATTACAGTTTAAGAAAAACTTAGTTTGGAAATTTCTGAGCTTCTTTTAATTTCCTTATGAAGGAAAGTATCTTGTTTGGGACTATCACTAACTCAGTGGGAAAAATAAAATTTACAAAATACCAGCTGTACATGGTGGCTCACACCTGTAATCCCAGAGCTTTAGGAGGCCAAGATGGGGCAAGCACTTGAGGCCAGGACTTTAAGACCAGCCTGGGTAACATCAAAAAAATTTTTAAATTAGCCAGGCATGGCGGTGTGCGTCTGTAGTCCTAGCTACTCGGGAGGCTGAAGCAGGAGGATCACTTCAGCCCAGGAGTTCAAAGTTGCAGTAAGCTGGGGTCATGCCACTGCACTCCATCCTGGGTGACACAGTGAACCCTATCTCAAAAAAAAAATTATGAAAGTTCAGTCCTAACATTCATAATGTGTGGCATGGGAAATGATCAATTCTGAATGGCCTTTTCAAGACATCATATAATTATCATGATGGGTGAAATGCATGAACTCCACAAATTTATGAGGAGTTAGAAAATCATAGAACCATAGACTTTTCTCACTATAAAGGCTTTTAAAATTTACTTTTCCAAGTTCTTAGCTTCGACCTATGCCAAAACATTTAGAGACTGGAAGTTCATGATATTATGCAGTCTGTTTATTGTTGAAAGGTTCTAATTGTTAACATTTTTATTGTTTTTAATCACCTCGAACCTTGCTCATTGTTTTGAAGTATTCAGCTTGAAACAGCCTAATTTTTCCCCCCAGAGGACAATTTCTCAAATATTTTACAGACACCGCCTAGTTCTTTCCTAATCTTGTCTCATCTCATTTTCTCCGAGTCCCTTTAGCTATTTCTCATATATTTTAGATTTCAAACACTTTATGGCACTGAGCATTCTTTTAGCATAATAACTAATTTGTCAATGTAGTATTTTAAACCTGAAAGGGGTTGTTTACTGTTATATGTAGAAAATTCAAACATAAAATTTTCAATCAGGCAATAATTCTTTACCTAATATGATTTATATACCCCAACTATAAGTAAAATGAAAAAAATCCCAAAGCATTTCATTCTTAAAGAGTTATTGTAGTACACACTTATCTATAGTGTACAGGTAATGTGAATTTTCTTTCTATGAACCTATAACATTGTCCTGTTGCAGTAGAGAGGGGAATGCTCCACTGATGCTGCCTAACTGTAATATATGTGTAATATCCTGCTCTGAACTAAGAAGTTAGACATTTGAAAGGATTCTTTTTTCCTGATATAACACAAAGTTTTTCTCTATTCTTTATTTCTCATCTTTATTATTCAGGCATAGGTGCTGAAGCATATTCTCCAACCTGTATCATAAACATCAAAGTAGACTACTTTGTTTTACCTTTTTACGAAATAATTGTCAACCAATATTTGAACTCTTACTATGGGCAAATCATCCTAGCCAGCAAAATGTAAAGGCTCAGACCATGAAGCTGAAAGTGTAACACCTAGTTTTGAGCAAGTAACTTAACCTAAGCTTTCATTTTCTTATATGTAAAATGAGAACAATTACAATACTGAACTCACAAGGTGGATAATAGAAAACATTCAGGTACTACATAGTAAAACCTTATTTGAATACATGGTAATAAGTATTTATTCACTCACTGAACACATGATGATGATGATGATGATGATGATGTTGAAGTTACCAGCAGGTGTGCTTAGAATGGGTGAATAAACTACAAGATTACATCTGTGTACATCTGATTTCTAAGGCTAAACTGCCTTTGCTTTTTCATTTTCAGCTTTCACTCCTCATCTGTTTAAAGACCTTCCAGGGCAGCTCAGGTCCTCTCTTCTGTGAAGCCTTCCTGAATTCTAGAAAGAACTTGAAGTTCTTTCTTGCATTTGTATCATGTACAAACTTCTGCAGAGAAATTTATACCACTTTATTGCAATTTATATCTCCATATCACTTTGTAACTCTTTTGAGGAAATTGGGTCTTATTCCTATTAATAGAACCTAAAATAGTGAGAAAAATATAGTAAGTGCTATTTTTTTTATGAATGAAATTGTGAACAAAGAAGGATTGATTTTTAGGATACTTCTTGCTCTGTAGGGGCCAAGTCATAAATGCTTAGTGAAGCACATTAAAGTTATTGTCTAATGTGATATAGAAAAATCTTAATCGAAGGTCAGAATGATTGACATATACACAATATCAAGAATGAACTTTCTCATAATTTGTATAAATTCCACATGCAACCCTAGCAAGTGAAGATTAATCAATGGCCGGCTCCCCTGTATTTGTAGTCATGTAACCTCAAACTAATGTAAAGAAAGCCTTCATATTCTTATCAGTGAAATTTCAAACATTCATGGTTTAAATTTTTACATAAGGGTGAGACTAGCTCTCTTTTGTAATTTTGCATTTTCATATTTTAAAATAATGTCATAAACTTAACTTTGAGCATCGTCTTCTTCCAAATTCAGTTAATGTGGTCCTTAACGTGATCTCAGATTTGAAAACTAATAGAAGAGGGGTAAATGTCCAGTGATTTTAATCT
>NW_012154173.1:4096181-4102627 GCF_000956105.1 Propithecus coquereli | reverse complement strand
AATATCAAGAATGAACTTTCTCATAATTTGTATAAATTCCACATGCAACCCTAGCAAGTGAAGATTAATCAATGGCCGGCTCCCCTGTATTTGTATTCATGTAACCTCAAACTAATGTAAAGAAAGCCTTCATATTCTTATCAGTGAAGTTTCAAACATTCATGGTTTAAATTTTTAAATAAGGGTGAGACTAGCTCTCTTTTATAATTTTGCATTTTCATATTTTAAAATAATGTCATAAACTTAACTTTGAGTATCGTCTTCTTCCAAATTCAGTTAATGTGGTCCTTAACGTGATCTCAGATTTGAAAACTAATAGAAGAGGGGTAAATGTCCAGTGATTTTAATCTATTTTTCAGTCTCTATATTTCTTTAAAAGTAATTCCCATTTACCACAATATCTGCACTTCCTTCTTTCCTACTAAAAACAAGAAAAAATTCATGTTCACAGTTCCAGAATCATCCACAAGGCGGCAAATGTGCTACATATGCACGATGGAGCGAGACTTAGCAATAATAAACTAGATTCATTGGAAAAACAAGGGAAAGTAGAATCAGTAATGACATTAGGCCCATATTAGAAAGAAAACAATGTTAGCATAGCTCTTTGAGGATAAGATGTTTGTTTAATTTTTACATTTTGTTCCTATTTTCAATGCTGGAGGAAGTATGTACATCTGAAAGTTGGAGTCAGGTGTAACAAAGTCTTGTAAATGTCTCTTTAGAGATAATCAGAGCACTTACAAACACTGCAAGCTCTATGATAGCTATTTCTATTCTGACAATTTTAGAACTCAAAAGTAATTTTGTAAAATACATTTCTGAAAGATCATCAAAAATGCATACTTCACCTAAGATAATATCATTGATTTAAGCATCAAGAAATTACAGAGAGAAATCCAAGTAAAAGAAAGATGGAGAATTCCTACATAACAGAGTGAATGATGAGGAGTTCTGGTTGTGCTTGCTCTTAACATACCATTATATGTCAGGGTTTTCAGCCCTTTTGATTCAACATAAAGCTAAAGTCAAATGTAAGACTAGTGCTCACAGTCTAATCCCTCTGTTCCCTGCTTACCCAGATCAGAGTCCACGGTCCATATTAGAATCACTCTGCTGTATTTACCCTGAGCTCCCTTGGCTGTCACCCTCAGTTGTATTGGCTGGACAAAGTGCCACCCCTAGTGGAACAGAATATGCCAACTCAGCACGCCTGCCAAGCAGCTAAACATGGCTGGAGAAAACAGAGCAATCTTGATAAATGATCTCATTTAAATTCATAATCATTAACTCTAAGGGAACTCTTAATACTTATTAGGAAAGTCAGTGCTAATCAATTCTTTTTTTTCCCTGTGGACAACTATTTCAAAACTTCTCTTTCTTTGCATCTCTAACACCTCTTTCACTCTCTAAATTCTCAGCTGTTTCTTATTTCACTGGGAATACAGGGATCAGAACAGAAATTCCAAGAGCTGCAAACATCATGATTTACCTTCCATCTTCTTTGGGAGAAGAAATGTTTGTCCTCTGATATAAGGCCAAATCCTCTGCTCCGCACTGGATCCCTTCTCTTTTGGCTACCCGAGGACTTCTCTGCTACACTTTCTCTTCTTTCCTGCGTCATCAATTATTCCTTCTCTACTAGATGTTTCCATCATCATACAAAGACGTCCTCTCAAAGAAAAAAAAAATAGGCTTTTCTTGTACCACATCGCGTTCTAATTATTGCCCCATTGCCCTGCTCCATTTTATAGCAAAACTACTCAAAAGATACCTGCCTAATTTTTCCACTTCCCTTCCTTTCATTTACTATGTGAACTAAAATAAAATCTTAAACCTCCCCAGCTGACTGAATGGACCTCCCTCTTGGCCAAGGGGATGCCCTAACACTGAGTTGCTGGCCAAGAGAAGGGGAGTCAGACATGCCTCATCATGCCCCCCTTCCTTCTTGCAGATACCCTTTGTAACACATTAACAGGCCTAAGGCTATGCAAGGCAAACCTGTAGGTCTTCAATTTACATAACAAATCACTTGAGTCTGGGTATCTGGCAGGTGGCTTGACTCTGATTAACAGACTTCCTTATCTTAACTTAAAACATTACAAGCCTTTAGACAAAACTTCATTTCTTTGACCAATTACAAATCAAAGAGTCTTTATACCCACCTATAACCTGTAAGCCCTCCCACAACCCACCCCCTTTGAGATGTTCCAACTTTTTGGGCCGAACCAATGTATGCCTTCCATGTATGGATTTATGACTTTACATGTGATTCCTGTCTCCCTGAAATGTATAAAACCAAACTGTAACCACAGCAAGTCCACTTTCTCAAGGCTTCCTGGGTGTGGCTACAGGCCATGGTCCTCAAATTTGGCTCACTATAAACCTCTTTAAATTAGTTTACAGAGTTTGGTTTCTTTTCCTTTGACAACTATATTTTTTATCCTCTTCGCTACACAAAAACTTCTTATTAAGGTAATTAGTTATCTCTATGTTGCCAAATCCTGTACTAAATTATCAATTCTCGCCTTTCTCAACCTATAGCACTAGCAACATAGGAGCATTAAACACTCCCTTTTCCAACACCTTTTCCACTTTGCTTCTGGAACAACTCTACCTGTCTCCCTGCTCACTTCTTCATAACCTCTGCTGGATCCTCTGGAGTGTCCCACAGCTCAGTCCTCCAACATCATCTATTCTCTGCGTACACTTACTTCCAATGTGGTTTCTTCTGGTCTACCATAATGATTCACAAATTTTCACCTTCAGCCATGATATCTTTCCCCTGAATTTCAGACTAGTATACCCAGTTATCTACTCCACATCTCCAAGATCTGATCAGGATCACAAAGTTAGCCACTCCAAAAACAAAGTGTTAATTCCCCCAAATTTGTCAGGTTCATGAAGTGCCCTTGGTTCTTGGCGCTCTTTTGTCAAAGAATGACAAGACCCACCAATAGCAAAGCAAGCAAAAGGCTAAGTTTATTTAGCAAAAGCAAGATACATTCACCACAGATAGCAAACGGGCCCCTGTTGCTACAGAATGCCCTGACTATTAATTAAAGTTTTGTTTAATGTTGTCAGGGGTTGGACCCTTGCAGGCAGGCATGGCTCACACGTCACCTTGATGGACACCTGTTAGCTATATAACCTGAGTCTTACTACGCATGGGGATTTCCCATGAGCATCCCTGAAAGCCCACTGGGGAATGCAAAACTGCAATGTAGATTTATGCTAATGATATGATAATTGACCAGAGGTTACTTTCGGTCATCTTCCAGACCCTACCACTGCTTGGCTTTCTAGGAATTCTTCCTGGGAATCTCCAGATGTTTTTGTGGTTAGTGTGCTGAGTTCTGACTGGCAGTATACTCCTACTCCCTTCTGCTGCGGTTATCTAAAGCAAGGCACTTGTTTCTCCACCCCCCCAACCTCTATGGCCCTCACCACCCTGTCCCTGGGAGAGCTAGAGGCCCTACTATCTACCTAACAAATTCGCTACCTAAAAGGCCCTAAATGAACTTTCACTCACCTACCTTTCTAACCGCATCTTCTAACAATTTCCCCCTTTGATCATTTCCCTGCAAACTAACCCTCCAGTTTCTGGAACACATAAAGTATATGCTCACCTACTTGCATATGCTGAACCTCTTCTTCAATGCGTTCATATTCCTTGTTCTTACACTAGCTCCAAATCTCTGCCCAAATGTCCCCAGACCACCTTATGTAACTGCCCCCATACTTGCCCCTTACTCTGCTCTTTCATGACCCTTTTCACCAACATGCTATATTTACTGGTCATCTCCTACTTAAACATGAGATCCACAAAGAAGAGATTTATTTGTTCACTTGTGTACCCTGATAATTAGACCAGCAATACTAGTACATACATATGTATGTACCCATACATATCTGCTTAAGGAATATCAATTTGTCTGATAAACACAGTTCATTGAAACTTATTTTTAAATCAAACTCAAATTTACTTTTTTATTAGCCTAAATTGGATTTAATAAAAAATTCAACATTCCTTTCTTATTTATGAAGAATGATAGAGATATAATTCTTTATAAATATTATTTAATAATCTATTCATTGCAATAGAAAGGTTTTCATTAAAGTATACTTTCTTGAGAGGGAGGTTTTTATTAGTTTCATAATATTTTTAAAAAGACATTAGATGGGCCAGGTGTGATGACTCATGCCTATAATCCTAACACTTTGGGAGGCTGAGGTGGGAGGATTGTTTGAGGCCAAGAGTTCAAGACCAGCCTGGGCAAGAGTGAGACCCCATTTCTATTAAAAGTAGAAAAGTTAGCTGGGTGTGGTGGCATGGGCTTGTAGTCCCAGCTACTCAGGATGCTGAGGCAGGAGCATCGCTTGAGCCTAGGAGTTTGAGGCTGCAGTGAGCTGTGATGATGCTACTACACTCTAGTAGCAACATAGTGCTATCCTGTCTCCCCCCCCAAAAAAAGATGTTAGGTGAAAAAAATGTACAGCATTGCCTAAGTAGATTGTCTTATGACTTCCTAATGCTGATTTTTTTAAAAAAAAAAAAAGTTTATTTGAGAATGACTTACACCACACTATTGAATGTATCATATGCCACTTACTGAACATTTCACTTAAGCAAATAGACATTTCACAATTAAATATAGAGTCCCAGTTACAGCACAGTAGCTGTATTATGTAGATCAGGAATTATATGTCAACTCTCTACCATTAAAAACAAGGTGAATTCTTAGTAATGTCTGAAGAAACAGTTTCTGTTCTGTTTATAGTCACTTCCCTTCTTTCATTGTCTTATTTCTGTTATATCAGCTGAAATTGTTCAATATCTAATATAAATCTTCAAATAAATGATAGTATTTTGTAGCCTATATCAGTGCTTTCATATTAATATAGAAAATTCTTAGTCTAGCTATAATTACTTGAATGCAACTCTGTTTCTATCACTAGCCTTGCTTTTTCTGAATTAATATTTGCATGTAAATTACATGATATACTTTTTGACCTCATCAAAAGAGTAGATATTTTCTCAAGAAGACTTCTGTAGAACATGATTAACCAACCCAATCCTAGCAGCCACTACCAAAAAAAGTACTATTACCATGGAAATCCTCCTCCTACCCTTTCTAGTAAGTCTAAATTATGTAAAACAGTATTGATTGTCATGCACTAAGTGCCCAGTTCTTTCCTAGTAAACCAAGTCCCCAGCTTTAGGCAGACCCCGAGGAGTGATGAGACAGGAGACCTGGCAGTCAATGGGTGACAGATGCTGGAGCCAAATCACCCTGACAACTCCTCCTAATATAAATCTGAGAAACTAATCTCTGCCAAATTGTTAATGGCTGTGAATGAGATATTCGGTTACCCCCTCCAGATAGTGTATTTGCATTTAAATGAGCCCCTTCTGGAAGGATTGCCTTAACCCAAAGGAGTGGTTCTAAATGTTGACAGCTCCAGACACACAGGGTCTCTGGCTCTGGTTTCACATTTTCCCTTGCTGAGACTCTTGATATCATTAGGTCATTTGTTCCCTTTTAATTTGAGAATATCAGGAAAAAAAGCATTGTAGACCTCACTGTCAAGATCCAAAGTTTAGTTTTTAAAGAAGATTGTGCAATGAAAAGTTATAGTGTAAAAAATAATGTTTTTTTCACCCAACATGTTAAATTAAATTATTGGACATATTGGTGTATGCCAAGTTCAAAGAAGACAGATTCAAACCCTGTATGTTGACATAAGACATTTCCCATTCTTTTTCCTTTTTCGTTCCAGTTTCCTTGTGCCTCTTACCATGCTATAGTATCTGACACGGTTAAACCCTGCCATCTAACGTCTTTAATGTCTGTCTTTTCCCTGCACCATCAACAGACTGATTCCCTTCCATGAATAAAAAGCACCTGGCAAGAGTACTTTGCTAGATGAGAATCCTTATTAAATAGGAGAAACTGTATATGCCTTCAGTGAATCTGGCTTCACAGAATAGAAACTATACCAGGGAGGACAAGAAAACACGTTCTGGGACAGTCCTAAGTCACCACAACGACATCCCCGCTGCATCAGACAAATCACAGGAAAAGATCAAGCATCTTGTCCTAAGGACAAGCCTATGGGATAGACACTGTTCTCGCTTCAGAAAGAAGACAGGCTGTGAGCATAAGGATCCAAACCCAAGTCTGCTCAAATACAAAACCTCTGACCTTCAGAGTCATCTCAGTGTTCTGATTCCCTTCACCTTCTCATCACCCCCCAACCCCTTTACTTTATATGGACCTTTATTTCCAGCACCTGATACCTAGCAAATCTTTCAACTAAATTATAAATTATTAAGGCTGAGCATGTTTTCTCTTTCAAGGTATTTAGAACTTTCAAATGAGATGGGAGCCTGCCCAAGCGGGCAAGAATAACACTTATTAAATGTCAGCAATTTCATATCCTTT
>NW_012154173.1:4058851-4095806 GCF_000956105.1 Propithecus coquereli | reverse complement strand
TGCAATGTGCACCATCCAAGGGATGGGCACACTTGAAACTCGGACTTGGGGGGGAGTGGGGAAGCAAGGGCAACATACATAACCTAAACATCTGTACCCCCATAATATGCTGAAATAAAAAAAAAATTGTGATGTTGAGGAATGGCTTAACAATTTTGATACTGATAAACGTGTACACTGGAACTGAACAATTAAGTAAATAAACAGTGGATGATGGAAGCCATGTTTCTCACTATTGGAGACCCCTGGGGCAGGGGAGGAGGCTAGAATGATCTATGTGTTAATGGATTAAAGCTGCAGACATCAGAATGTACTCATATTAGCTTAATATAGATATAGACGGTTACATATCAAAATATTTATTGCTATGCGTATATACATGGGTGAGTAAACACATATATTTCTTCACTCTCTTAGTTTAAAAGGCCTAAACAAAACCACACCCCATCAGCAACAACCACGTTTAGAGCCCAGATCTTGGTTCCTATTGCCATTCTCCAATAAAAGGAACTAGGGCTCCTTGAAGAAATGGCTCATTCTAGGACTGGGAGAAGAAAAATACAAAATAAGAGTGGAACATCTTGTAATACCAGAAAGTAAGGAATTATTAAAACACACACACACACACAGAAACACACTCACCCCTCAAAGAGGGTATGTGAAAGGATCCCAGGGATGAACTGAAAGAGCTCCCATGGCCAAGGCTGGAAAAAAATTGAAAAAAAATAATGTAGTGATGGATTATGACCTAAAGCATAAAATAAATATCCATGAGTTTATATTGGTATAAATAAATAATTGAATTTTAGTGAAGAATAGACAGATCTCCTATGCAGAAGAATTCCAAATGCTACGTACATACTCTGTCCTTAAAAAGGTGAAGAAGCTTGACTTCATTGCTCCTTAACTCCCCACTCCTCAGGTTTTAGGCTTCATGCAGTGACTTCCTTTCAACACGCACAGTACGGAAGGATGGACAATAACTTTATAGTGGAGAAACCTGATAAAAACTGCCTTAGCCAGGTGATGAAGGTCAACATCAACAGTCGTAAATCACATCGATAAGTTATATAACCTTGATATGATGTGGTGAAAATGGCTCTTTTCCTGTGTGGTTATCCTGCCAGTTACTTACAACCCCTCTCTTATCGTGAGAAAAGCTTCAGACAAATTGCCATACTGGGGCATCCTACAAAATACTCGACCTCTCCTCCTCAAAACTGTCAAGATATCAAAAACAAGAAAAATCTGAGAACTATCACAGTCAAGAGGAGCCTAAGGAAACATGACAATTAAATGTAATGAGGTATCTTGGATGGGATCCTAGAATGGAATTAAGGAAATTAGGTAAAAATCAGGGAACTCTAAACAAAGTATAGACTTTAGTAAATGATAATATATCAATATTGGTTCATTAATTGTAACCAAGTTATCATACTAATGTAAGATGTTAATATGGGAAACTGGGAGTGGAATATATGGGAACTCTCTGTATTATTTCCTCAATTTTTCTTTAAATCAAAACCATTCAAAAATATAATCTGTTAAAATAAAAATGTAGTGATGATTTGATTACAATATAACATAAGAGCAGTGATATTTTGAGATATCCATAAAGACTGCAATAGGGAATTATCTGTGGTTTCTATTGGTGACAAAGTCACAAGTACTCCTAACATTCTTATGGTATGCTGCCTACATTTATGTTTAAAGGACATGCTAAATTTCAGTGAAAGGTTAGTAAAACTAAAAATGTAATTTTCCCATCCAAATCTGACACTGCTAAATTCTGTTCACATACCCCTTTGATACAGATTAGGAATTCCCTGCCCTATGGTAATGTTAATGGCGTAATTTTATAAAAGCGAGGCTCAGAGAGATGAACTAAGTTGTTCTAGCTTTCAAAGATCATACGTTCCGGGACCAAGAATGCTGAGTTTTGTTGGAACACCGTTGGCTACACTGCTGCCAAATTTTGGGATTGATAAACAGAGGGAAATAGTTTATTTAGCAAAGGTGCTTCCCTGGCCTTGTGCAATTGCATTTTCTTGTTTAGGTTGCTGGACAAATGTACAGTGTAAAGCTGGCCGGGCCCTAGTGATGGGCAATTCCAGAGCAAGGCATGTCAAATGAGGAAACTCCATCCTCACAGAGCCCTAGTGTCACGGAACCTCCCTACTTGGAAATGACTCAACAATTGGCAAAGAAACCTTGGTTCCGCTGCCAAGAGAGCAAATTCTAGGCCCATTTTTCCTTTAACACTCAACGGGCAAACTGCTGATAAGGTCAGTAATTTGAGAAGGGAAAGAAACAAATGGAAAGGAGGAGAGGAAGACACATATACACATACACACACACACACACACACACAGGCACACACAACCTGGTGTGGATTTAAAGAGATAAAAAAAAGGGGGGGGGGCTATATGCATATATGCTTATTTCATTCCCAACGCAAATTCTGATAAATTCTTAGGGAAAGAGATAGAGCCATCTGTTAATGTGGATTCTGCTCCTTAATTTCCAAATGTTAATAGCTGTCACCAGAGCAGTCAGTCCAATTAGGTTGCAGGGAGAGTAGGGGTCTCATAGGAGAGGAAGTGGGAGGAAGGGGCGTTGGAGGGAACATCTGTCTACTAGTGCACCACTAAACAGTAACAAAATCTGGGGGCGACCCCGCTCTGTTTCCTTGAGCGCTTCCTCTGGTCTGCCCCACTTCTCTACTCCTTTGGGAGATTCCCGTTCTATTACGTAGGCGAGAGGACGAAAGCACCCAGCTTTCATAATTGCGAGTGGTTTCGCTGTGTGTGTGTGTGTGTGTGTGTGTGTGTGTGTGTGTGTGTGTGTGTGTGTGTTGGAGGTGAGGTGGAGCGTGCTACAACAAGGGGCTTGGAAAGATCGGCTACCAATTTAAAATATTTTCGGAGTGTTTAAAGGTTTATCTTGAAAGACAATCCCAGCTCTCCCATTCGGCGAAATGAACAAAGCTGATAAGGAAGACGGAGAGGGTGGGAAACCCACACAGCCGCCTGGAGCTGCCCATGCAGCCAGAGTGATAGGGGAGCGCGCCGAGGAAGGACGCGATGCAGAGAAAGTCTCTCTGGCTCTTCTCTCTCCGTCCGCATTCCAGCGATGCTGCATCTGTACAAGCATAAAATAGAAAATAAACCTCCAACCCCGTGGGCGAGGATCGTCGGGCGCAGTGTCCAGGCGCCCATCCCTGCGGCGGGCCTGCTCCCCCCGCGGCTGCGCCGAATGCGGTGATCCGGCCCGGGGCGGGGGATGACTTCATGCGGCCGGAGCTCCGCGGCGGGAGCGGCAGCTGCAGCTGGCAGGTGGGGCGGGGGCCGGCGCGAGCTGTCCACGCACTCGGCCGGCGCGGCGGGACTGCGGCCGGGGCAGCGGGCGCCGGGACGTGCGCTGACTGGTCCGGGGAAGGTAAGCAGCCCGGTTATGATCAGCCTTGGCCGCACGGCGCGGTGCTTTCCGCTCGGTTGGTAAGGGGGTTTACGGTATAGAGGGAAGAAGGGGATAACCCTGTGGCATTCTGCAATCGAAAAGGAGCACCAACCGGGATGGCAATGCTAATCGGCCGAGTGCAGGAGATCGGAGGAGCGGGGTTACTGGGCAAACAAAGGAGGCGTTCAGCCTCTGTACTCTTTTTAAGATGATCGACCATTTCAATACCACGTTCGCTTAGATAGTGAAGAGGGTTCAAAACGTAAAATAATTTGAGTTGCTCTTTTACCTTTCCGCCTCCTACCTTCACTTGGTTGTTTTCTGGATTTGGAGCAAGCAGCCTGCGGAGCAATCAAAAATCTTCCCTCTCTTTCTGTCGTCCTCGGTTTTCTCCCTTTCCAGTTATCAGAATGGGTCTGTGCACATCTCAATGTCAAAACACCTGCTTCAATACTGAACCTGTAGAAAGAGTCTCTGTGTGGAGGAGAAACTTCTCTTATCTCCTGGAGTTCAGCTCGGGTTGAGCAGCACTTGACATAGCTTCTCCCTTCATTTACCATGTTCTCTGTCAATCAATTCATTGATCTTTTTCAGAGATGTGGTGCCCATTCACAGGCCAACTCTTGTCAGCTCTTACCTATTACCTGGGTTCCATGACTGATTTTGTCAAGGACCCAGGAAGGGCATTGCCTCACGTAGGATTTCGTATTTGTTATTCTCTCTATATACTATTACCTGAGTCCTTTCCCCGAATGCATGTAATGAAATAGCTTGCTTTTAGCCCAGTACCAATACGCTTTCCCATAACTCCCTTCTGTAGTCGCTGTGGCTACCAGAAGGCTTGAGAGGACAAACAGAATATATTGGGGTGTGAGGGATGTTCCCCATACATAGACATAGGTGGAAGTAAAAATGTAAATGCCAATCTATCCAGTTTTGCTTGAAGCTCTTTTAGTCCAGCTTGGTTTTGAGAAAACTAGCTGTTAGGGTTTGGGATAAGTGCTCCCCCAAAAGCAAGCAGTCTGTTTGCCCTAGGATTCCCCAGTAACCTCAAAAGAGTTTCCAGAGAGGCTTTCCTCACAGGCAGTCAGAAAGCCTATGGAGCTGCCCAATCTAAGCCTCAGGTTATTGGAGCATCTTCAAGTTTGTGTCCCCATTGACAGGTCCCTACCACTTGTCCTAGGGTTTCCCCCCAGACCTCTTCCTACTGAGCTCAAGTGCCTATTCCTGTTGCCACCTAAAGATGTACGTTTGAATAATATGCTGTGACATGGTTAAGATGGCTGTTATGGGGATTGCGAATATGCCACTTCACCAACAGAGAGCAGTTGCAATAAGCCAGATTGTGGGGTGTCTGTGTGCAATATTCTATTTAGAAGGAGATCTGTTATCTTTAAACCTGGAATTAGAGAGACAGTCTGACTCAACAGCCATGTAATTTTATTTTAACAAATTAAAATAAAAGATCAATGAAAAGGGGGGAGAGTTTATAGCTAAAAAATTTATCTCTTCTTACCTTCCTTTTTTAATATTGTTTTTAAACAAAGATACTGGTTCTGAAAAATCATGTTAATTCTATTATATATTATTATTGCTTTTCTGATTACAAATTTCCTTTGCATAAAATACGCTTTAGAAATATTTGAATGCTGTATCTCTAGGCTTAATTCGCAAAAAAAATAAAACAAATATTTGAATTAGTTTCTTTGTCTCCACCTTCAATATATGAGGCAGAGAAAGCAGAGGGGTGGGCAAAGCCCCCTATAAAGTGGCCCATTCCAGGAACTGTCCCCTGGGATCTTAAAAACCTCACAACCAATTCACAACCATTTTTTTTGGGGGGGGGGTTTGTGGTGGTTGTTAGATGTTGAGCATGATTTTGATTTGAAATATTAAATTTTCAAGATTCTAGAATTTTGACTCAGGTGCACCAACTAGAAGAGGTAACAAAGAACATGATCAACAACAAAACCCTCTATTCTACCACCTTTCTTTCCTAATATTAAAGTACTCAACCATATAAATCATGATTCTGAAAAAATAATGATGAAATATTAATGTAATAATTCTTTTTAATAAATTAGTCTAAGACATATATACACACACACACACAAATTAGTGCATTGACCTTAGAAGTACAATAAAGTATTTTGTAATGTTAAAAGTCATTTTTCTGCTGAAGAGCAGTGCATGAGAATATCCTAAGGAGAGCTAGAAATTGAAAGTGGTTATCATTTGGTTTCTGAAGAAACTAAACTCTTTGGCAAGAAATAGGGTCGGGATCAGGGAACTGGTGCTGCCTAACAATACCTGCCAGTGATTTTACAGGTGAGATCAATCCACTGACTTATGAACTGGAGTTGGAGAAACCTCATTGGGAATTAAGAAAACAAGTTGGAAATTTCAATTTTCATTTTAGTGCAACTGAAGGAGATAATTAAATATAGGGGATTTCTGAATTTGTACCATGTTATGTTTAAACAAATTTAAGGGAGGTTTCTAAATTCAGAACATAAAGCAGAAATATATGTATGATGTCATATCTGAAGCTGACTTTATTTCCTTTTCTTTAAATGTTCCCCAGGGAAAGGAAAAATTAATTGGCTGGCATTCAGAAATGAAAGAGGTGTGAAAAAAATGGAAGGATGGACATGATTAGATGCTAAATGAACTACAAGCACTTTTGTAGGTTTGACAAGAAAGAATTGAAGTCAATCTTTTGCTTTCCAATCACATTAAAAAACATTGGCAAGCAGTCAGTGTTATCAGCATCTTAGAGTACAAATCTCTCATAACAAAAGAGCATTTTCTGGTGCTGCATTACTGCCATTAGCTGCAATTGTAATAGCCTTATCTTAAGATTTTGAAAAATGGAAAAGAAAAAAAAGTAAGAATAGTAAGACTGAAGAAAGGTCTATTTCTTTTCAACCAGTTACTCCACTGACAATGGGTAAAAAAACGTGCTATTTTGAAAGTTGTTGATGACCTCTTAATTGCCAGATTTCTGTAACATTTCACGCAGTTTATAATGTCTTTATTTATAAGTTCTCTTCTTTCAATTAAATATTTGTGTTTAAAAAGTATTATTAAGTCATATGTATCAGACACTGTGATACCTCTTAATCTACTTTCTCACTAATCCCCTTAAAGTACCTCACACCCAGCCTAAACCAAGTGGTCTGTATTTCCAATTAGTGCCCCATGATAGCATGCCTGTATATGTTTGCTTATTCCTTTGGCGCATCCTGCTAAATGTTGAAACCTTGCTTACATCAGACGCTGCCTCTTCCATGAAGCGTTACCCATATCCACCTTCCTTCCCCACTCAGATGTGCTTTTTCTCTTGTCTAAATCCCTTTAGCACTTTCTGTCTTGGTTTATTTTTCATATGAACATGCTTTGCCTACTCTTCTCCAATACCCCTTGAGAGCGAGGTCTGAGATTGACAACTTTTTATTACCTGCAGCTCACAGTATAGTGCCTAGCTACACATATGCAGTAGTAGGTGTTTAGCAATTTGATTTTAGTGAAGAAATGAGTTATTTTCTAGGGGCATAAATCTATTAGCCTACCCCTCTCCACCAGTCAAGTTAGCCTCTCATTATATGTGTAAGTACTAATTTTAGTTGTTTTTAAATCCTTATATAATAGTAAATACAGTGATAGTACATTCAGATAATAATAATTTACAAAATATATTTTGAGATTTCATGCTCTTAAGTGTTTATTAGCTCATCTATATTGAAAGCATGGTAAGCATAAGAAAACAAAACTTTAAAGAAGACATTGTACCTGCTTTCAACATGCTTGCATTCTAAGCAGGAAATTTATGAGCACTTATCTTGTTTCAAGGCATCCTGCTAGGGGCTTTCATCTATGGTATCTCACTTAATGCTTCTACTATATGCTAATTTTACATTGAGAAAACTGAGGCTCAGAGATGTCACCTAAATGGCAGAGGTTCTTTCCATATTAGGAATCCTGCTCTTTGAAGTGTAACAGAGTGAAGGGAAGCCTTATGAAAACATAAGTTTAGAGCCATCAGAGTAGTTTAAAATTGTTTTGTGATTAATCTTTCCAGTGCTTTTCAAACTTTGGGGTGTAAACCCTTTGATAATTAAATAAAGTCTGTGCATTCTCTCCCCCAGTACATACGCAAACGTACACATATGATTTTGCATACAAATCCAGGTATGTATGGATCCACTAAAGCTCTCCTTAGCAAATGATTAAAGATCATCTATTTGGGCTCACTTTGACAATATGTGTGTCCTTTATTAGCCCATACATTTCCTGTATTCAATATGAGGTTGTCCTTCTATTGTTCTCCCTAAACGACATGAGGACCTGAAATGAGAGCTCTTCACTAGCACTGACACAAAGACAGCTGAGATGACCAGGAAACAAGTACCAGTGAGAATAGTGACTCAAAGAACCTTGATTCATGGAAAAGGCATCCCAGAGGGACCTCTGAACGTTGTACATTCCAAATGATTTATTTAGGGTTTTCTATTCAACACCACTTTTACAAAAAGTAAACAGTTCTTGGACTTAGAGTACTGTACTACCAAACATGTAAAAACAAAACAAAACAAAAAAAGAAACATTGCCAACAGTTGACTGGCATACTCTACTTTGATATAAATTCAGTTCTCTCGAGATGGACTTACATCAACCTCAGAGTTACTATTTCTTTCTGGTAATGCTATCTGTAGTAATACATTTGCTTTTGCCAAGTTAAGGAAAGAATGACAAGTTACATTCATCCCTCCTAAGTTTTAAGACCATCACCAGCCTAAGTGAGCTACACCTCATCTTAGATGCATAAAAATGCATTAAAATTCTTAGCTGAAACTTCAGGGGGCTGGTACTAACTTGCGTGGTTCCTGCTTATGCTACTATTCAAAGAGGTGTGAACAACATTAATCTAGAAAAAACAGATGGCGAGAAAACTTAAGAGGACAATTTAAATTGTTACTTTATGTTTCCCAAAATACCTTTTTTGTACCCAAATATCATAATAACTATGTAAACTTCTAAACAAAGTGAAATTTGGTGGGAACTTTATAATATGCCCAATATGATGTAAATTTGCACTTTATTTTATAGCAGATTTTATAATTTAAAATTTTTTATGGTAAAATATATATAACACAATTTACCACTTAACCATTTTTAAGTGTACACGGTGCACTGGTATTAGGTACTACATTCACAACATTTGGCAACCATCACCACAATCCATTTTCAGAATTTTCTCATCATTCCAGACAGAAACTCTATACCCCTTAAACAATAACTCTTCATTCCCTCAGCCCTAGCAAACTCTATTCTAATACTTTCTCTGCCTATGAATTTGCCTGTTCTAGGTACTTCATACAAGTGGAATCACATAATATTTGTCCTTTTGTGTCTGCGTTCTTTCACTTAGTGTATTTTCAAAGTCCATCCATACTGTAGCATGGATCAGAATTTCATTCCTTTTTAAGGCTGAATACTATTTCATTCTATGTATATATCACATATAGTAATTTTTTCTTGTTGCATAATACTTTCAGTACATTGTCTTCTGATTACATTAAAGACGTCTAGCATATAACACTACCATGTTATCTTTAATAGTTGCCTAGTAATGAGAAATGTAAGTGTGCCACAATTTATTCAGTCAAAACTCATTGACATACATTTATTAAGTTACAAATTTTTTTTTATTTCAAGCTACGTGGTAATGGACATAGCAGAGCTTATGTCTTTATATGTTGGTGCTTTTACTTTGATGGAACAGTGCTCGGAGTGGTATGGAGTAGTATTGTTGGGTCAAAAATTATACTCATTTATAATTTGAATATGTGCATTGAATGTAAAGATTATAACCTTCTTCAACAGATAGTACTTCTGTATGTTCTAGAACCATTTCAAACTCTTAAAATGAGTACAAGTAATCTAAGGAAATCCATTTAACATGATCTGAGCAAGGAAATATTCTCGCTTTTTTTTCATGGAGAAAAAATATTATTAATGTACATAAGTACTGAAATAGTTTAAGTGTCTCAATCATACTTGTTATTTCAAACTATTACAGAGTGCATCACAGATGTCAGTCAAGTCTTATGACAACACTATGGAAAACATCTACAGCTAATTTCATTTTTTTTCCTTAAGCTCCAGCACTTGGTCACTTGTATCAAACTTAATCTAAAATTTGATCCATTTTTTTAGTTCAAACTTACCTACTTACATTATGGTAAATCTTTTATTTGGTTTTTTTTTTAGTTTCTCTTTAAAGAATCTTTTAAAATTTATCCTGAAATAGAATAGAGTCCAGTCATGAGAGTGTCTTCTTTAAGCTAAACTACAAAATATTTGGCATATGTGAAGTGTAAACAGAATTGGCAAGACTTTTAACTACCCTCCTCAGCAAAAAACTATCTTGATTGCATTATCCAAGAGAGAAGAAACCAGAAGGCTTGCTGGAGATTACATCATGTTTTGCTTGAATTAGACATTAACATGCTTAAAGGACAAGGTTGAAGCAACATGACCACATTTTCTTAAACAGTGCACTGCAATAGCTATGAGACCAAAGGATAAAGGCATCATATTTTTGGTTATTGCAATTAATGGTAGCAGTAGCATGACCTGCTGCATTCCTCAGTTATATATTGCAGAATATAACTGAATAAACATAGAAAAGTCGGTAATATCTTTAGTGCCGTTTCTTACATTCCTCTCCATGATATCTCACACTCATGTTCTCTGATAATTGAAAGGTAGTGGAAAATGGCCAGGAAAAAACTTAATTTTGCTATGACTTCCAGAAATAACATTGAATCTGAATTGGTAGGCATCCAATAAAATCACTGAGAATAATCTGTCAAACTCACCCAAATACAAATTCAGATTTAAAAACCAGCAAATTCTAAAGGGTAACTGTGGTGATATATCAAAGTTTTAGAAAAGGAACATTATATATATCGGTTTCTAATTATAAGATATGCTTACTGAAGAAGAATGCATTTTTAAGAAGGATTCATTCTGAAAAGACTATTTTAGCACTTTTTAAAACAACTACCCTCAAAAATAAATTGGAACAAGTTATTGTCATCCAAGTTAATCTCTCATTTGAGTCTCAAGGAAGTGATTCGTTCTTGGGGAAACTGCTTCCATAAAATTTATGCTTTCCTGTAGTGAGTCAAGCTGAGATAAAATGGGGCTGATGTTCTTAACTATTTGTTACATACCCATATTTATTAGAATCACCTAATGATCAGTACAGCAGGGTTTTATGGTAAGAAAAATGTACCTATTGAAAATTGCCATTGATAAAAGTTAACTGAGATACAGCTGGTGATCCTGTAGAAGAGAAATCTAAATTACATTTCTTTCATCTTCTGCGTATCAGAGAACAACCCAGGATTGCAAAGCAAGGCATGGGAAAGTAGCATATGATAAATTTTATAAATGTTAAGATTTCTAGGGAGCTTATCAGCATCATATCCTATGGTAAGCATTCAATAAATGTAAATTGTTATTATTTCATAACTAAAATATCAAGAGCATAGAAATTTTTGCTACTCAAGTAGTCAGTATAGTATTTGGCTTTAGTATAGGCATTTACAAAATATTTGTTGAACAACTAAGTGAATTGATACCATTTATTTTGTAAAGCTGCCTTCCTAATACAAAATAATTGATACTATACACAAGTTCATTGTGATTACTTTTGTAGATATGGCAGCAGTGAATTATGGATGGGACTACCTTCTCCCCTGTTTCTTGTCCCAACATATGCTCTTCCCTCTGGAGTTTTATGAGATGGAAATTGGAGACAATTCATATTTTAGTTTGGGATTTATCTAGTAAGCAGTTCAAGACACTCAACCGAGCATAGGCCATTTACCCAGGGCAGGAAAACATATAATATTCCCTTTTCTTCAACTATAACAGATTTGGACTTTTAGAAAACTCAAAATGCAAGACACAGATTATAATAATAGTAAAATATTAGTCAGTGGTTCTTTATCTCCATGTCTTTTTCAATGTCATTTATTGTGAAGAACACAATATAAAGAAAGTAGAATCATAGTCTATTGAAACTCATCAGACCTGGCTGTCATATCTTCACGGGACTTCATAAAGTCATTATTTCACCACAAAATTGAAATCTGACGCTAATATGATTTGCCACTAAACACTCCATTAAATAAGGTGATGAACGTTGGCATCTTGGTGATCTTTTCAGAAAAAAAAAATCACTAACCTGTTTAGGCAAAGTTAAATAAATGTTTACTTAAATGTTTAAATTTTCCCTTCAAAATGGAAAATGAAATAAAATGGCATTACAATGTTATAAAAGCAAAGCAGTTAGGTTGATCTCAAAGTGTCTGATTATAAAGTTAATGTTTTTGATCAGATTGATGATAATTTTATTCTTAGAGCTCTCAGACAACTTTTCGTAATTTTCAAGATCAATCAAAAACTCTAAACATTATCTTTAAAGTATTCTAATCACTTCCCTTCCTCTGTTTATTTTTATGTTTCATTTATTTATTTTGGGAGGTTTTGGCTACCACTTATGTTTAGATCATGTCTTTCAGGAAATGAATTGGGCTTTGAATCCCATCTCTACCATTTACTAGCAATATGACTTATGTAAGTTACTTAACCTCTATGAGTTGTTTTCTAATATTTAAAACAGGAAAATCACAGAGTAGTTGTGAGAATTAAAGAAGAAGATGATATAAAAATAAACTTAGTGTGGTATGTAAAATATACATAGTAAAGGTTAATAAATGCTTTTCATTTTTATCACTTTTATTCTCATGGGCATTTTATAAGCAGACCTCATTACCACATCTTTTCCCAAATGTTTATGAACTGTTTTTTCTACCTCTCCCCACATAGATTAAATTTAGCCTTGAAATGACTCCGAATCTCACTGGAAGCTGTCTCAATATGGGTAATGTTAATGTCAGGAGAGGTTGAGGCCACCACAATGCAAGGTTGTCAGGCTCTTTCCTGGCAGTGGCTGTGGGACTTAGACTTAGCTTCTATTTTTAACTCTTCAAGTCGTTGATTGGATGACCTGGGAAAAGTCAATTGGCTATTAATTCTGTACCTTTTTTTTTTTCTGAATCATACCATACGTCTAATCACTTTTTTCACTGACTCATTATCAGAAATGATATTAAAGATATTAAATAAAGATGTTGATTTCAGAAGCAAACTGCTATATAAAATAGGAATGCCAAAAGCCTTTGGAGATCAGGCTAATGATCTGGCTAATACTCAAATAGATTTCTTTTTTTAATATGTAGCTATTGGAGAGGTTTCATATTATTAAGTTGTCCAAAAAGGAAAATTAACTTGTACCTCCATTGTACATTATATGTTAAGGACTCTTGTTGGTCTGTGATACACTTCTATTTTATTGAAGTACAGAGAATTTACAGAAACCATGTAAGCATTATTATTCAGGGACTTGTTTATTACTGGATGCCACTGATTATATTTGATCCATAGCAACACCTTTAAACTAAAATAAAAAATAGAGCCTCGTTTACTGTGAAAACCATTACCAGAAACACCAGTCTGTGAAAGCTGCATTTTTAGGACACAGACATGCTTTAGTATGCTGGCAATTTTCTTTGGTGTTGAAAAGCACATAGTTTTAATTTTTTATTTCTTATATGGCTTTCTATTATTGATATGGGCCATCTGGGTTTAAGGAAACAAGTACAAAAACTGCCTAGGATCTTACGTTTAATATGTAAGTCACAGTTGTTCACAAGGGAGAATTTTGTGGTCATTAAAAACTCCAGCCAAATTTGCAATAATTTATTGCGATTGGTAGAGTCTTTTCATCTATACCTGTAAATAGAATAACCACCCTTTCATGTAAAGAGTCTTAATCTTTAGTATAAGTAACTTTGTCTTAAATCTTCAAGACAATATTATTAATAATTCCAGTTTGAATACTTAATTCATTAGCCGTTCACCAAAGGCTTGAGGGGTGGGTTTTGGACATAATCTGATTCTAAGATGAGATGTTGCAAACACTGAAAATTACATGCATTAAATACATGTGTGCATACATGTATAAACATAGTATAAATAAATTCATGTATTTTATGTGCATTATAAACTATATTTAACCAGTTACGACTATATGACTATATATGTGAGTGTGTATATGTATGTATTCAGTAACATTTTCCTTCTATTTCAAATATTTGATTACTTTAAAGTTGAATTTCATTTAAAATAAACAGACAAGTCTTTGGAGAAACACTTGAAGAATCTTTGTTTCCAGAGTCATTTTGCAAAGAAAAATTATTTTTTTGCTGCCAGTTTATTTTTTAAAGTTAAAAGAATAGTGTTAAGATTTCAAAGTGAGTCTTTCGTGTATGAATATGAATATCTATTCACCTATTGCAGATTCCTTGCTATGTTGGTGATATATTAATTTTAAAAATATATATATATTTTTTAAATGTTTCTAAACTAGACCTTACCAGGTTATATCTACTATACAGTTATGTGAGAACAGTGGCAAAGTTGCCTTTCAGCTTGGAAAGTGGTAAACCTGTTTCATTTGATTATTTTTTTTATCTGTAAGTTCTTTGGGCTTCCATCAGCTTTTCTGCTTTGAGGAATACATAGTCCAATGCGTAAGAAATTCTCTTCTATATCTGTGTTTCATGCCATGATTTTCCAGTGCTTCACAAAATCCTAATTTGGAAGGTTCTCATTTGAATTGAGTGTTTCAGAATAGTGACTTGTCCTTTGGGAATCATCAGATCTGTTTGTTAGGTATTTCTACCTTTTTAATTTGAAGAATGAGAAGAGAAAGGGAGGAAGAAAAGTGTTTGCACTGAGGGACATTTCAATTCTCTTTCTACACTTATACCTAATAACATGCTTTCTCATAGTAAAGCTAGAAACCTGAGAGTGGCAGTTACATAGCCCCAAGGTTGTATGTGAACCAAATACACTGTAATTTTTTCAAGTACAATAAGACAACCAAACCTGGTCTGACATTTATTTATTTATTTATTTTTGAGACAGAATCTTGCTCTGTTGCCCGGGCTGGAGTGCCGTGGCTTCAGCCTAGCTCACAGCAACCTCAAACTCCTGGGCTCAAACGATCCTTCTTCCTCAGCCTCCCGAGTAGCTGGGACTACAGGCATGTGTCACCATGCCCGGCTAATTTTTATATATATATATTTTTAGTTGTCCAGATCATTTCTTTCTATTTTTTAGTAAAGACAAGGTCTCGCTCTTGCTCAGGCTGGTCTCGAACTCCTGACCTTGAGCGATCCACCCGCCTCGGGCCTCCCAGAGTGCTAGGATTACAGGCGTGAGCCACCACGCCCGGCCTTGACATTTATTTCAGTCTTTCTCACCACCCTAACCCAAGTAGTATACTGTTAGCTAGATTTTTTTAAATAGCCATTAGTTGATTAATGATGTCTATTTTTGGTTCTGCTTCATTTTAACTTAGTTTCATAACACTTTTCTGCAGAGGCTTATTTTAACAAGTGCCGTGAGTTGGATTGTTGGGCTTCCTTCTGCTTTTTAACTGATTAGCTGTGTGATTTAAAAATGCTTAAAGGCCAGAACTGTCAATTAGAAGACATAAGCACAATAAAAATGATATTTCTAAAATTAACTCTGAAATACATTTCTCTTAACGTTAATGACAGAATCTTATCGATGTGTGTATACTGGAATGCTTTATAAAGTAATATGTTTCATTGTGTATTAACTTACACTACCAGAAATTCCCTCTAGATTATTTCTGGAACCCAAATATTTATGACATTCCTCGACTGTTTTCATTTATTAATTTATTAAAGTATTATGTATTTCATATAACCTCAGCATTACTTGTAATACTAGTTTAGAAATTTTAATTTATTATGTAAATATACTAACTTCATTTGAAATCACTATGACTTTAAGGTTAAAATCAATTTGAAGGTTATTGGAGTTAACTGTTCTGGTTTGTAATAATGTCTTCAATTAATGTATTATAAAAACAAAAGTATCCCTGGTTTAGAGTTTATTTCCTTTGTTAATCACATACAAATGTATATCTTATGAATATGGATATTAACAAAATGATATGTCTTAGAACATAGTCTATGAAATGATTTGCCAATTGGCAGGCAACCTTGGGCAATAAAGTATACCTGATACTTCATATTTGCAAATTCATTGTGCCACATAAATGTGATCTTAATAAACTAATTGACAGATAGCTAGTAATGTTTAATCATTCTCTATAATATTCCTCTTACCAAATATTAATAAAATATGGAGTAGGCAACCATTCGATAGTATTTAATCAGAATTTTGTTTAAACTCGTGTGATCTTTATTTCTATAGTGCTTCTATATCTACCACCTCACTTAAGTTAAAGAAAATTTCCTAAAGCTTTTATGTCAGCTTTCAAGTGGATCAGTCTTATTTAACATATTTTATTTTAAAAATACTAATTAAAATTTGTACATGGTATTTAATTAAATATAAATATCAGAATAGTCTATGAAACATTTAAATTACCAAATGCACAAAAATATAGGGATATCCTTTAAGGCATGTGAATTTCTAACATGTTTACTTAGGTTATTTTTGCTAAAATTTATTCATTTACATAGTAGCTCACGGAGCTGGCTTTACTCTAAAGTGTTATAAGATTCTTAGAGTAGGAAAGATACAGAAACAAATAAATTAAAATTTCCTTTTAGTAAAATGTTAAGTGAAAAGAGCAGAATGTTAAACAATACATGATGCATATTCACAACTTGGTTTTGAATATCACATAGGGGAAAAAATTCAAAGAAAATTTAAAATTTAAAAATCAATTATCAATGGTTAGATCAAGAAGTAGTCAATGTGATCTCATTCTGTATTTACAAATTAGTTCAGTGTGTATATATTACTTTTAGAACTGTTTGAAAAAAATTTACATGTTTGGATGTGTTTTTTAACATCTAAGCATTGCTAAGAGTATTGCTAAAATGTTCAATTTTTATATAGATTTCTGGAAGAAATTGATACTGAATATAGTAGAGGAAGATGAGTTTTCCTTCATCCTGTAATAACAAGTTATATTTTAAAAGCATTATATAATTCTCAAAGCATTTTTATATTCATTCTCTCATTGGACCAACCAACATTCTAAAGCTGATAGAATGAGAATTATCCTTATTTTGCAGACAGGAAAATTAGAACTGATGATGTTTAGTAATTTGTCCACTTAAGCAGCATACGCAGTTATTAAATTGGTAGGGCCAGAATTCAAGCCTGTTTCATGCCATGGCCAATGTGGTGCTTTCCTCTATGCTCTAGGGACTGGACATGTTTAAGAGGTAGGAACAAAAATGGAAATTGGCCTGGGTTTGCTTCTATTTACAAATTCATCTACAAATCTCACTGGATCCTGAACCAGGAAAATCTGTAAGGATTACTTTCATCAGCTCAAAAATGGACATGTTATAAACAGGTTCTTATGTTTAATTAAACTTCTTTTTTTTCACCACATCCTAGTTTGTGTATCTTTGTTTTTATCAACCGCCTGTCCTAAGTACACCATACCTCCTGCTTAAAAGTTTTCATTGCTTAAAAAACAAGCATTGACATTGCCAGTGGCTTACCTGACTTAAATGCTATGCCATTCTAGTTTGGATTAACGTAATGCTGACATTCATGAGATCATATCCTTTTATTTATTACACACACACACATTTACTAGATCTAATGTAAGTAGTAATTTTTGCTCCATACTAGAATATTATTTATATAATTTGCAGCCTAATTGTGACATACAGCCATATGATCTATCATTTAAAAAAAATAACTGAAATTCATAGAAAATTCTCTCCTATAACTATACTGGACAATTTTAATGCATTCTTACTAAGTTTCTATTAAACATAATATTATTTAAAGCAGGTCATTTATGAGATCTGCCTTAGTTTTTTAATACTTCTGAAATATCACCACTATAACCCGGTTTTTAAAATAGTCTGACACCTACTGAGTACTCTTTCACCTCCTACAAGAAAGCAAGAAGAAGAAAGCATTTATATTTTTAATTTTAGTGAAGGGTTCTTGATTTAAGAATTAGTCATTTGCTGTCATTTGAATTTCAGGGATGCTGTAAGTACTTGAGGTTCTTTCTGTATGAATTTTCTGCAGAGTTTTTACATATATCATCATTCATTTCATCTTTCCACTTGGGATTAGCAAAATCAAAAAGTTTATTTTCTACTATTTCTTAGTTTTCTTCATTCCAAATATTCAGAATCTTCTAAAAAAATATGTCTTGGGACTGTTTATTGGTAACAGATAATGCCAGGAATTCATGATTCTGGTTTTCGGTTAAAAAAAAAAAAAATGAGAAACTGAAGAAATAATTACTGTAGCATTTTTTTCTCCATTTAACTAATGAGTTATTCACACCAATGATCATTAGATTTTGAGACTATGGATCCAAATGGAAATGTTTTGCATATTTAGAGAAGTGAAAAATAACACGGTACTTACTGTGCTTACTCTGTGCTAAACACTGCTTTAAAACACAATGGATTCCCCTGCACAGTCGTCCTAAGAGGTAGGCATTATTATTACTTATTTTACAGCTGGGCTAACTGAGGCACAGAATGATTGAGTAAATTACCAAGAGTCTCATAGTGAAGCACAGAGATAAGAGTTAAAACCAGACGGTCTGTTACTGTGAGTCCACATTCCCAACTCCTATAATGAATATAAGGGTTTTGTTCCCTGCTGTTTGTTATGTGCCCATTTACTTGGCTTGTGAAAAGAAAGGGAGGGAGGGAAGGAGGCAGGAGAGGTGTCAAAATCCTGCCAGCTTGTTGATACTGTGTGCTGTAATTCATAATGAAGTTCAGTTTAGGGACTTGTAGAGATTTCAACAGAATAAATACTTTAAAATTTTCTCAAGTGAAGTCTCTGGTAATATTAACAGATGGAGACAGCAAGTGACTTTCCATTTCATTATAGCAATAATTAAAATACTATAGCAGTCTCATGTTTGGAGCAGAAACAATTCCAGTAATTTTCACAGCAGTAGTTCTCCCTTTTCTTAAAATTATTATCAGGTATTTTCTGACTCTCGACACCCTCGTTTAGTTTTAGTACCTACCTTTTTTAAAAAGTCCACACATTTTTATAAGGGTTTAAGTTAGGCTTAACTTATAGGAAATTTGAAGCAAATTTAGAGTTTTGAGCAGAAGGGAAGTGCCCTCGTCCCACCGCAGGCCCCCATCATAGCTACTCCACCATGAAAGGAGGAATTACTCTGACTGGGCAGACGTAGTTGAACATTCATTGAGCCGTGTTTTACTATTGCGTAGAGTAGCTGTGTGTTTAAAGGTACAAAGCAATGGTTCCTGCATTCTTTCTTGCTCAGTGCCTGCTCCTATGAGAGCAAATGCAGTGAGTATTCTTGACACCTGGACCTTAGTCTCTTATCTCTTCCACTCCATGCACCAAGGTGGGCTGAATCCTGCAGAACAGTGAACTTTTCTGTCTTCCACCTGCTGGTTCTATGCAGATGAGTCAAATATTTGGAACACAACAAATCTTACATGCTTTCTCCCAACATCTTTCTTTGTACATATACTCGGAAAATAGTAACATGCTCTACATAAGTCTTTGCCATACCTCTGAATTCAGGGTTATCAGCAAGTAATTCTAAATCTCAAAGGTTTTCCATGTATTAATCAACAGATAATTTGTTCTTACATTAACATTTACTCTGGATTATTCAAAAGTTTCTGTGCAATTTGACCCTATTTCTGTCTTCAAGTGCTTAAAACTAGGATAGGGATGGATTTTAATCAAAATAATTTAGAACTTTTATTATGTATTTGTTATGTATCAGTCATTCACTGTACTAGCTGCTGACAATAATATGTTAAACAGAATGGTAAACAATCCACACTCTAATTTTCAAATAAGATTGTTATGAAAGTACACTTAAAATTCACACAGAAAATGAGTATAGAAATACTATGCAAAGAAATCTGTTTAGTATGCATCTGTGGCATTTTGGAGATAGAAAAAGTCTAACACAGGAAGCTTTACAAGATTAGCGACGTGTGATCACTTCAGTTGAACTTTGTTTTATTTAAAACAAGTAACTTTTTGTTTTTTCGACCCAGCCAAAAAATCACTGACAATAATTTTCCAACTTTATAGTCTCTTACTTAATAAAGATAGGATGCTTTTACTTACAACATGTGGTAATGTTAATATTTTGAGAAACTAACCTTCAGCATTTTGGAAATTAGGTTATTTCATTGATGGAAATTCTAATAGTTGCCCATCAGTTTTATTTCACACCTCTAAAATTGGAGTTCCAAATTCTATCATAAGAAAAGATAGGTGAGAGAAACACCAGCTCAAAAATATAACCAAATTCTAATTTTGAAACTCTGTGTTGATTGGTTAGTATATGTTAGTGTTGCAACATCATTTGCAGTGAAAGGGGACGTGGTCAAGTTGTTATTATCATTCAATTCATCACTAGGTTTTGAAAATTGAGCACTTTTTAAACTACCGTTTCTCTTCCTGCTCCACAACAGGTTGCTTCCAACTCTAAAAGTATCTCAACTCATTTATGCACCATACATCCAAGAGATATTTACTGAACACATATGCTATTCCAGTTAGGGTGCTGGTCATTGAGGAGTCAAAAGTTACTAAGGCACAGACTTGGCTCTCAAGGGGCCCCCAGGTAGTGAGCCTCTTTGTTTCTTATTCTTCAAGTGACATCCAGAAATAGCAGGGAGTTAAACAGCATTCATACCATAATTAAATGTAGATTGGGACATATGATCTTTCAAAAATCAGGTTCAATCGAAGAAAGCATAAGTTCTTTGGGATTTGCCTTGATGAGCATCATTATCTATCATTGAGATGTAATAACAGAAGTCAGTGATTGATTCATCAGATACAGCACTATGGGAACCAAAATGAATGACATTTTCTCCTTCAGTCATTGACTTCCTGCAGACATAGCCGAGACACTTCAGCTTTCCCTGCCAAGAAACCACCAGTAAACAGCAGTGTTGGTGGACGTGGGCTATTTACTTCCATAGGTTGAAAAAAAATTAGCTTCGTTTTGACTGCTTGTTAAGCATTTTGACATCTTGGGACAGAAAGTGCTGTTTAAATACAAAGAGCATTTTGTGTTGAATTACTGTTAGTCATCCTCATGAGGAAATGATCTATCAAGTGAAAGACCAAACTATAGGAGAACTGCCATGATATAAGATTGATTTTTTTCTAAAGAGATTTTAAAGTAACCATGTGTTTTAATTTGTGGTTGTTTGTCAGTTACCCACAATAAATACCCGATATAAAAAGCTATTTGAATTTATTTTCTAGCATACTCTCCTGGGCATTTTTTTTGTCTTCCTTCTTTCTCTCTGTTTCTCTCCCAGACCAAGAGGGAAGCAGTGGGTCTCTAGCTTTAAGGTTGGGGTCCACCTCGGAGTGACTGATTCAGTAGGCCTGGGGCGGGGGGCGGACCTCAGGCCTTAAATTTCTAACAAGTTCCAAGGAAATGCTTTTGTTGCTGGCCAGGAGTTCACATTTGACTAACCACTGCTGAAGGAAAGCAATCTGGGGAGAAGAATGGAAGAGCTATGGAGTGCTAAAGCCAGCCTCCCATCTTGCTCATGAGGCTAAGTTGTGACAATAGTCACTGTTGCCCAGGAGCCCATTAAAATTACAGTCGCCCTCTATCATCCTGATTCCATATCCTGGGTTGAAAATAGTCAAGAAAAAAAATACAAAATAACAATACAACAATTAAAAAATACAAATAAAAAGTAAAGTGTTAACAACCACTTACATAGCGTTTATACTGAATTAAATATTATAAGTAATTCAGAGATGATTTAAAGTACATGAGTGTTGAGCTGTGGATTTTAGTATCCGTGAATTTTGGAATAGGAGTGTCCTGAAACCAATCCCCTCCCACCCCTCTGAGCCACCATGGATGCTGTCAAGGAGTGACTATAAATGGTTCTCCTCTCAGTGAGTGATTGGCCTAGGGTAGCATAGACTAATTCTCACCTTCCCACTCAAGCTTAGGTTTACAGTTAAACCTTATAACCTCCCTCTGCTGGAGTCTTGCTCAGCTTCAAAATAATAATGATAATTTCCCTTCCCTGTTATTCAAAAACAACACAAAAACACAAACAAAAACTTTGTAGAGACTGGTAAGGTAAGATCGGTGGTGTATTTTTAACATCAGAAATAACTTGGAGTATTGCTATTTACAATTAAAGGTATATGTTTTTCTATTAATATTTATAACTATGTAATATGACTGCCAAATGATACCTGCTTCTTACCTACTATTAATTATTTATAAAGAAAAAGAGCAATTTCAAACAAAGTAATAATAACACAAAAACATGATAACTATACTTCGTGAAAGAAGTATATCAGCCTCAGGGACAACGAAAGGCTACTAAAACAACGCAGGAATACTATTTGTTCTCTGGTTAGAGACTCTGGAGGCAGTGAAGATACGTTGCTTTGAAAGAAAAAGGAGGGGAATCTGATGCAGGTAGACAATCCAGTTCTAGTTATTATCCTTGATTATTAGTGATGGTCCATAGTATAGAAAGGCACAAATATAAAACTGTTACTAGCCTGAGGACAAGTGGGCAACTACATCTAATTTGGAAATGGAAAAACCCAAGGAAAGTAGCAGGAACAATTGAATAAAAATTATTATTCAATTATTTTTTCTCAAAAAACTGTATTTCATTTTTTTCTTAACTTTAGAAAAAAATATGTGAGAATTTTTGTTGACCTGGAATATTGTATGTATTTACCCAGAAGTACTTATATATCTTGCTACTGCAACAGGATCACAAAACACATTAAAACTCTACTGTAGAGTGAAAATACGTTTTTATTTAATCTATAAGTTATCTGGGTAGCTAGAAAACACACGTAATGTATTAATATATATATTCCAATCCTAGTATCTCATCCAACTCCCAAATCTGAATGGTTCTTTTAGGTAATGCTTCTGAGTCTCTAACTTTAACTCTCATTCCCCGAGCAGCGTCAGGGTACATGGTTAGAGTGACTTACTAGAGCTCAGAGTCTTGGTGACCAGTCATTCAGGAGTTAGAGGATCTATCAACCCCTTCCTTTTTTAGTTATTTATATTTTTAAATTTCTGTACCAGCTCTTCCCCAAATTCCACAGATTAAGAAGATTTAATTTCTTTTAAGCTTCTGACTCATAACTTCCTTCTTTCATGGCATACTCTGATGCTACTTTTCCCTAAGTAGAAAATTCTTTGGACTTACACATCTATTACTCTGATATAGTAAAAGAAAGCTATAACATTTTAGCAAAATCTCTCTCCATAAGATTATAGTCTTTGAAGCTCAACTGGCTAAAATTATCAAATACCTGTTCTCTATTGCCTGAGGCTAAACATTTCCTTGACTCTAAGAGGTGAGGAGTCACAAGGGAACAAGTCCTCAAAGAAACCATTTACCAAGCCTTGTCCAATCTACTCCCTGTCCACCACCACCAGCTCTCTGATTTTATCCATGCCTCTTCTCATTATCTCCACACCAAGAACATCAGCCCCTTGCGATGCTTTCAGCACACTCAGCAGTCTTCCATTCTGAGAACCTTCCACTTACAATTTCATCGGCTAGAAATGTAATCCATATGCATACAAAGAGAATATAATAGACGATACTATAATAAATAGGGTAAAACTATCTTCAAGTCTCTGGTCAAATGTTGCCTTATAGGTGAGGTCTAGATCATTCCGTAAAAAATAATTTTTGCACATGCAGATGCACATGTTTACTCTCGCACACACTCAGATACACTTGATATATTTTTCTCCATATATTTTTGTCCTCTGGCAATCAATACATTTTTGAGTTGGTTTGTTTTCTGCCCACACCAACGATAATGCAAATTCCATGAGAGCAATGTTCTTTGGCTTTTTATTATTTTTTCATTGCAGGACCTACCTACAACAGTAGGAGCCAGTCAGTAAATACTTGTAGAATGAAAGAAAGAAAGGTGATGTATCCTTACAGTAGATTATCCATTGCAAATTTTGGTTGCTACCCAGCATCCGTCTTTTGTGCTACTAGATCAAATAGGTCTTCTACTTACCTACGGGGCCATTCTTTAGAACCACCATTGCTCTTAATGTCTTCCTGCTTTAAATCATGCTGTTGCCTCTGCCAAGAAGGTTCACTTCTGAAACTTTTTGTTGTCATTCACACCAGCATTTTCCTCAAAACATGAATCAGGTGTCCTGTTCTCCAAAAGTATTTCATGATAAACTTGCTCTTTCTCTGCATCCCCTTCCCACCCCAGCACCCTAGACTGGCCCTTAACCCACTCTTTATAGTATTCTGTTTTGCTGAAACTCATCCCTGGTTTTACTATGGACCACTTGAAGGCAGAGAATGTTCGCTATTTCTGGCATCAAAAGCACAATGCCTGGCATGTGACAACTATTTATAAATGTTGAACAAATGAACAATAACCCACCCTATATTTTCTTCTCATGATAAACTACTCTTCATTGCTCTAAACTTCTAAAATTATCCTGTGGAATATGAGAGTAAGGCAGAGTGTTCCTGAAAGTCAAGTGCATGGCCACTTATGACAGTAACCCATTTAAAGATTAATAAAGTCAAAGTTTCAAGACTAACTAGAATAATTCTCAAACAAGGAAAAGGAGAGAGGCATTCAAACTTATTTTAGGGTCATAAGTAACAGTGGTTCTGGTGCCTAACCTACCAGGAAGAAAACCACTGCCATATTAAGCTCCTACTACTGACAAAGTGTCAGGTGTCTCTCAGGTGTATGGCAGTAGATCCTGATAACACTGTTCAGAAACCCTATTTCTGGACTTTACCTCATCTGGCATCACTTGGTGTGTGCTGAGATAATATATTAAGTTTACTATATCATTAGTCCTGAAACTATTGCCATAGGGTAGAGAGGTGATCAAGAGTCAAAGCTTGTTTTAAAGCTTATAGCCTGGGAGACAAACAGAATTCGGAGACATTACAGTAGTATGGGTGGCTTAGTCTTGCATGCGTTAAGATGATGGTGACCCGTCCTGCACACAACCCAGAAAAACATGACTGGGCCTTGGCAGAAAGGTATGGCATCTGTTTCTCCCACACCTCTGAGGAAATTATGCCTGCTATTGCAAGGGGACTTTTAAATATGAAAAATCTGAAGCAAAAATTATAGACCAA
Organism: Propithecus coquereli; assembly: GCF_000956105.1. Lineage (NCBI taxonomy): Eukaryota > Metazoa > Chordata > Mammalia > Primates > Indriidae > Propithecus > Propithecus coquereli. The sequence continues at coordinate 4,071,039 of NW_012154173.1, read as the reverse complement.
AAAAGTGCAGAGAAATAAAGTAAGTAATGAAAGGCTCGAGTGGTAGTTGGTAGGCTTGGAAATCAACTGTGAGTAATTTGAGTTAATTAGATAGAACATGTGGAGAAAAAGGCCGATGAGATCCAATTAACAGGCAAAAGAAATAATTTTCTGAACGGTAACACTGTGCCATATCAAAGATGAAAGCAGAACATGGTAAGAGATTGAGAAAATAAGTACAGTAATTCTGTTGTTACTTTATAAAATCTAAGATAAAAATGAGAACCCTGTCTCAGTGTAAGGAAGGAACCATCTTCAGGAAATGGCAGTTGTATAGGAAAAAAAAGAGAGATAGAGACAGAGGAATGAACCAGCAGATAAGAATTTATCTAATGTATTCATAAACAATCTGACTCAACTTACCTCTGTTCCTCAGATTTCTTGGGAACTGATAAGTATATTCTCTCCACAGTACTTCTTGTCTCTCACTTCATTAAGATGTTGACTATCTGACATCAATACTGATTATTGAGTTTTGTTGTGTTTTTCTCTGAGAGTTTATTTTAAAGTAGCACTGAACAAACTATAATCCACAGGCCAAATCCATTCTTACCTAAGAATCACTTTTACATTTATTAAAGATTGTAAGAAAACAAACGAAAAACAATATGTGATAGAGACCTTCTGTAGCCCACAAAGACAAAAATATTTATTAACCGTAGGGCTTAAGTTTAAAGGGATAAAATTAATTAGGGAAATCCTTACATATTAGAATTAATTAATTAATGAGGATTCAATTAAAATGTGAAGATTTCTCAAACTGCATCTATTAATATATATCCCATATATTATGAGACAGCAATTTTGTTTTATAAATTGTGGAATTTCATACCCCAAAGGATGGATTACTAGAAAAAAGAGAGAAAAAATACATTTTGCAGTTTCATAGTTCATTGGGGTCAAGAAGGAAGAGGAGTGAGGCAAGTTCACTTTCTTTTTGTAATTACATCAGAGAAGAGAATGAAGTAAAAAAGAATGTGAATCAGAAGCTTGATTGTGGAAGATGCAGGGAGAAAATGAATAAGGCAAAAAAGAGTGTAAATCACTTCTTTGGGAGCTCTGATTCTAGGAGGAAAGTGAGAAATGATAGTGTAGGCCCCTGGGAGTGTCAGTAGGTTGTCTTGCACTGGGAGCTAGCAAGTGTGGGGGTGGGGTACGGAGGAGGTAAGAACTCTGTCTGCCAAGCTTTTGCGGACTTCTCAAGAGACATTGTCCAAATAGACCTACAAATAGGCGTAAATGTATACCCACATCTCTCTTGGATGGTTGTATTTAGCTGCTTCTGTTTGTGGGTATAAAGCTTCAAACATGCTTCCACTATTCAAATGTCCACAGGGCCAAGCAAACTGGGACAGATTAAAGGCAAGAGAGAAGGGAGAGGCCTGTGACAACCTGGAGAGATTGTGCCCTTCCTCAAAGAATTAAAGTTATATTAAATTAAAAGCCAAGAAATAAAGCAATTAGAAGTCACCAGTTTCAACCCCTGCTCTCTTTCTTGTTAATCATTCCTCTTTTTCTTGCAGTGGGACAGGGAAGCGAGGGGACCTCTTTCAGTTGTCACATTCTTTTTTTAAAATTTATTTGCAAATTTTATTATTTTACTTTTTAATTGAAAAGCAATAATTGTATATATTTATGGGGTAATTTTAAAATTTCTAAAACAATGGTTACCCTCTTGCAACTATTTATTTTAATTTAATTTAGCCCAAATTCAACATCTCTGCATTTCTCCTAGGAATCCATTTACTATCATCCTTTACTCTCCAAATTTCTCCTAATAAATAATATTCTTAGCCACCATTTATTGAGCACTTACATTTATACCAGTTGCTGGTTATCAGTGTTATTTAACCCTCACAAGTATTATACACATTTTGCAAATAAAGATAACAGAGACTTAGAGAACGTATAATAAGTAAATTGTCAGAAGCTGCACAGTTAGCAAGTGGCAGGTCTGGGATTCACACCCAAAGTTTTGACCTCATGCTTTTAATCATGAAACTAAGCTCCCTTGAAAGAAGTTAACCCCTGTTTGAAGGAAATAAGGGCAGATACAGGCTCGATATTTCCAACAGCCACCAGATGGGAAAGTTTGACAGAAAAACATGTCCATTGAACTCTTCTATTTCTCTAACTGTTGAATTAAACAAGAGCACATCCTTGTTACATATGATCTTTCTTTTATTCAAGCTTTCTGATTATTTCAGAAACTTCAAATAATGTGAACTTTTCTTAAAGCATTGCAAAAAACCAGTTGAATTATATGTCCAATAAATATATCACCTTCTTCAACATTGATTTAATGTGCACTATAGTTCATATTTCTTCTGGTTTTCTTAAGTGATTCTCCCAGAATTTCTTAAGTGATAACTAATGAATGACAAAATCAGGTTTTAACACTGGTTTTTATTAACTAACTTCTGTGCTTCTAACAAATAAATTATACAACCTTCTTTCTCCTTCACATTTTCTGACTTCTTCAGCTCAATTCAAATTTGGATTTTTTCAAATTCCCTTCCATCTCTCCAGCATTAGCTTTCTCTTTTAAGAGTGGGAAAAGAACGAGGCCACTCCATTTCTTGGTGCCACTTTCTGTTTCTCCTTCTACCACCATACTGCACTGCTCTGGTTTGAACTTAACGTTAGGGAGTAACTCCGGCTCTCTTTCTGTTCAGGTCACTCCTATTTATCCCAGGATATGTGTCCATATATAGTTTTCTGAACAAGGTTAACTACAGTTCACCAAGCTTTCTATTATTTTTGTAGTTTCAACACCTATCTTCCTCTATCCCATAACCTCATTTATCATCCACATCCCCAAATTCAAACTTTCAAAACTCCACTGTAACAATAATCAAAAGAAAAATGAACTTGTCTGAGATGACCAGAAAATAAAGTATTGTACACATCAGGAATCTAAAAGTCCAAATACTGTCTGTTTTGTAAATTAATATATTGTTAATACTAAAATCTGTAGTTCCACCATACAAGTCTGCTTCTTTCCTGTATTAGTTATAGCCCTACTATTAGCCAGGCACTGATTGACTATTTGGTTTCTTTTTTTTTCCCCAAATAGTGACTTTTTTTTTCAAAATTTGTTTTCCAAACACTGAATGACAGCTTGGTAAAAAAATCCCGTGGTATACATCAAATACCAAGATGTCTCTCCTGCCTATATCCTCTTTTGTATTCCTAGTCACAAGACCATAGTTAACTTTCTATTACTTTTCATCTCAACTTTTACAATAGTGTCTTGTCTACTCCCGGTCTCTTGTTCATCTGTTAATCTTAGTGAAGATGCAGTGTTGGGCTGTTCCTTCAGGGAAGGGCCATCACTACTTGCTGACTTAGGCCCAAGATATCAGAAGCTAGAACTTCCTCCTTCAGAGATAGGCAGACCCAGCACAGAAGTGCCACAAGGATGTGCCATAGGATTAAAAGAAGGCAGTGCTTATGAACTTTTTTTTTTTTTTTTTTTGAGACAGAGTCTCACTGTGTTGCCTGGGCTAGAGTGCTGTGGCATCAGCCTAGCTCACAGCAACCTCAAACTCCTGGGCTTAAGCGATCCTCCTGCCTCAGCCTCCCGAGTAGCTGGGACTACAGGCATGCACCACCATGCCCAGCTAATTTTTTCTATATATTTTTAGCTGTCCAATTAATTTCTTTCTAATTTTAGTAGAGACGGGAGTCTTACTCTTGCTCAGGCTGGTTTCGAACTCCTGAGCTCAAACAATCCGCCCGCCTTGGCCTCCCAGAGAGCTAGGATTACAGGTGTGAGCCACCGCGCCCGGCCACTTATGAACTTTTTAATGCTCTCTCAGAAAATATATACACACACATACATGTGGACACAATTTTCAGTGTCATTTCAAAGGAATTCTAAGAACTCGGTGTCTTGAACCTTGAGGTAGGAACCCTGGTTCCAGATATTCTAAAATGTACTGTTGAATAATGCAACCCAGAGAGCCATGTACCCTAATGAAATTGTTTCAATGCTTTATAGTATTGCTTCTGCTGAATTGCCCCATCCTGTACCTTTGACTTGCATTATCCGAGAGTTGTAAGAGTTTCTTTTCTAGGTATTGATAGAGGTCATCATTCCATCTCATACTTCATACATACCCTGTACAAAGACACACAATATTTTACATACTATTTCACAGGGATGACAGATACTTGGAGTGCAACCTAGAGTTCCAGGGACTCCAGGCTAGCATTGTTCTATGAAAAATAAACTAGTTTTTTATAAAATAGATTGTTTATATATCTCACACTTTGTGTTTCCCTATCATTCTCTCTTATTTTTCAAAAAATTCTTTTAATGTTTCAGCTATGTTACTGAAGTGAAATACACTTGATCTTAGCCAAAAGGCCAAGGACTGATTTTACTATAGTGAAATAAAGCAAGATGTTTTTGTTTTGTCTACATCAAGAGCCAGATGTTATAGCAGAGGCCTAGAGGCTGGCATGGTGGTGCCAGTGATTATCAAAATGAGAGAAGCCCTCCATAGGTGCAGTCTTCCTTCATCACCTACCTGGAGATTGTTTTCCAGTGCTAAAACCAGGATACTCTGAATTTTGCTTTAATTAAGGGAATCGGTGTTCCTCTTTATTGTGACTTTATTTCCTCTAAAATCACCATGTAATGTTATTGCTTGTTGAATGCATCCAAAGTACACTTCTTAGCTTGTCACTCCAGGTGTTTCTGCTGTTCCAACCCACTGCTGCAGCTCTGGCACCTCCCCTTCCCCTGTACATAGGCCTGTGCTGTCAAACTGCACAAGTCTCCTCTCAAGCAGTGGTGAGTTTTCTGATCTCTGTGCTGCCTTTCATGCTGTGGACTATGGCAGGAATTTGATTTCCTCCGTTGTGATGCATGTTTTTCTGTTTTTTGTTTTTGTTTTTTTTTTTTTTTTGAGACAGAGTCTCACTCTTTTGCCCGGGCTAGAGTGAGTGCCGTGGCGTCAGCCTAGCTCACAGCAACCTCAAACTCCTGGGCTCGAGCAATCCTTCTGCCTCAGCCTCCCGAGTAGCTGGGACTACAGGCATGCACCACCATGCCCGGCTAATTTTTTTCTATATATTTTTAGTTGCCCGATTAATTTCTTTCTATTTTTAGTAGAGACGGGTTCTCACTCTTGCTCAGGCTGGTTTCGAACTCCTGAGCTCAAACAATCCGCCCGCCTCTGCCTCCCAGAGTGCTAGGATTAGAGGCGTGAGCCACTGCGCCCGGCCGATGTGATGCATGTTAAAGCCGGTCTACTATGATATGCTTATACGGCTAATAAATTAAATAAAAATTATTAAATGATACTTAATGGTGGCTATGTTGTTATAAAATGGGTACATAATCTATTCTGCTCTGTGGCAATCAAGTACTTTCATGATCTCATTCCAGCTTACATCTACAGCCTTGTCTTTCCACATTTAACCTCACATTATATGTTCTCGTAATACTTAAAATTTCTTGAATGTTCCTTGCACTGTATTATCTGGGCAATTGCATGTGGTGCTCTCTTTGCCTGGATTTCTCTCCTTTCTCCATACTTCACCTCTTCACCTGACTGCCACCTCTTCCCCATGTAATGACCTTCTCATGAGTTCTCCTGACAGAACTCTATTACAGCACAAGGAAATTGTAACTCCCTGTTTATTGCCTTATTTGGTCATTGTGTCCCCAGTGCCTATATTGCATGTAGGACGTGGAAGACACTCAAATGAATGAATGTTGGTGATATTGAAATATTGGTATAGCTGGTTTTCAAGAGTTTATTGATAATAGTTATTGGAAGTCATAAAAATACTTACACCTTTGATCCAGTAATCCAGAAATCAAAATCTCAAATGCTTTCAAGGGTCAAACAGGTAATGTAAATGTGCGGTGTGGCATGAGGGAAGGCTACAGAGGGCACAGACTACGCTTACTTAAACACATTCAGATTTACAGTTTTATAAATACTATCCAAGCCAAACCTATCATAACCCCTGTCTCACTCTGATTAAAGCATTCTGAAGAAACAAGTCCTAGAAGAAAAAAATACACATTCATAAAAATTTTACTTATGAATTTCTTTGTAATAAGGAAAAAAGTGAATATAAACTAAATAGCTAGTAATAGATGCCTGATTAAATTACATATGGATTTATATCCACTAAATGTCATATATTCTTTAATATTAGTCTCTCAAAGTGTAATATATGGAAAATGCTTTCACTAATGGAAAGAGTGGTGAAAAAAGCAAAACGACATGTTTGCTATAATTGCAACTATATAAAAATAAGCATCCTTTCAGAAGAAAAAGATTTGAAAAGATTATGCAAAATGAAAATAGCTATATTAGGGCGCTTAGAATAGAAATGATTTTTGTTTCAATTTAGCATTTAGTAATCCTATTGTTTTTCCAATACCCATTTGGAGAGAATATTGGGAACATCTTTTGGAATCTTAGAAGATGACACCTAGCAAGCAGAACCAGGTTACTTTGGGTCAGAGCTGAAGAATATGAATTGTGGGCTGAGATAGAAATACCATTGTCATAGCAACCACCAAAAATTTCATAGAAAAGGCATGGCTTGGAATTTTTTTAATGGAAATGACTAACAAGATCTCTTTTGAAATAGTTCTGATATAGTGTGGGATAATATACAGTAAGTTTGATAAATAGTTTTGTTGGAAAAGTGATAAACTGCCATAACCTCAAGATCAGAAGTTAGAGTCCTCAGTGTAGAGTTAGCATATTTTCTGTACCGATTGGCTTTTATTGACATAATATTGATATGATACCTGTCTGTCTTCCCTGCATATAAAAATTGTCCATTTAAATAATAGTTAATATTATAATCCTATAATGATAATTGTTATTATCAATAAAAGAACTCAGTTCTCTTTGTCAAGAGAGATTAAATATATTTTTCTGATTCTTTATGAAGACTCAATTATGTGTTTTCAGTGTTCCTCTGTGATGCTGTATATAACCTACTGGAAACAGAAGCTTGTGGAAATACTGATAGCATCAATAGAAATCATTGTGTCTTCTCCCATGGAAAGGGCAAATTTCATCCGTCCTATTTGCCTCATTTGTTAAGCTGAATTACTATCCTAAGTGACAGATGTTGTCAGTGTCCAAACTTCCTGGAAGGATTTATGTATTTAATCCCATTTTGTTTGAGTTTAGATCAAGAATATCCCTTAGACTATTTCATGAGCCCAGGTTTGCTACAGCTTACAAAATCTGGCCCAGCCCGCTAGTCATGCAGTGGCTCTCTTTAAACAGTGAATGAAATCCATGGCTTCTTCTAATATAGCAACTAAGGCATTAAAACTGCTAATTTTGTGATTGTGCTGAAACCATGATTAGTTTCTTTGGAAACCATTTGCAAAATCTGCTTTGCCTTGGAAAATCTGCTTCTCTGATGGCATACTTCAGTGGTGACACTTTGGTGTCTTGCTCAAATAGGCAACCTAGATATAGGGCCCTATAGTTAAGGAGAAAGAGACTGTTAGTAATTCCATCTCAGGGGGAAAATCTAATTGGCATTTTTTTTTCAGTTGGAGGTAAAAGTATATAGATCTGGATTTATCATAAATAGCAATATTTCCAAAGTATCATACCAAATTGTGACACTAGCTTTCAATGTCACATTTAAAGGAAAATAGTTAAATTCTATTACCTCAAAATAAGGGCTGTGTGTAGGGAAGCATTATGAAGAGAGCTAAAATTCAATGAGGTGTTGGACTGAGTCTGAAACCTATGCAGTTCAGGCCTGATCATTGAAACTGGTAGTCGGATTGTTGTTAACAAATAATTCCTGTTCACTCAGCTCTCGAACCAATTAAATATATACTGTAAATGTTTTGATTCTTTTAACCCATTTAGTTAATCGTTTTCTGAAATCACCAGTAAAACTAGTCTTTTTAACCAGCTACTAAAGACAGAGGTCATGTTATAAATCAGATGTAAGTATTGACTTCTATTTCCCTTTTTAAGATTAAGAAAATTAAGTCTCAGATTCTTAAATAAGATTTCAAGCATTATGATAGCATGAATGAAATCTGTCCACTCATTCATCCAACAATTACTTCCTGAGCTGCTATTTCGTATAAAAGACTATTCTAATGGGTTAAAAAATGTCTGAGAAGCTTACTGTCTAGTTAATCATACCATTAATCATCACTCATACTGTTTTGAATCAGAAAAGAAAAATAGAGTTGACCAATATTTTTAAAATTTTGCATTCAAATTGCCATAGGGAGCGCAGAAGGGAACTTTTTTTCCATTGAAAATATATGACTTGTCTATAATAAATTAAATATATCTTAACCACCTATGTTTCAATTAAAGAAAATACTAATCTACCAAAATCATTCTGTAAAATCCCTCCTGCCCTGCCTTGAGTCATAGGAAAACTTGTTGCTAATTTAAGACATTCTAAATTTAAAGTCATAAGATAAGTTGAGTAATTAATAACCTTGAAATGTAATTAGGAAAGTGACTTGGAGTGACTGGATGGGATGTTGTTTGCACTGATTTGATTTATGTAACCCTGTCCTAGTCCCTCTTTCAAAAATCAGCCAGACAGTAGAAATTCTCTAAAAATTTTAGTAAACCTCCTGATGAAGTTTTCGAGATGAATCCAAATACAGTTAAAATGTGACGAAAGAATGGAGGTCGTCTTAGTTTCTTTAACCTACATAAATAGCAAGATACTTTGTCCAATTTATTTAACTTCAGAATTCTTCGCGTGTACAATTTGAACCAGGAAAAGTACCTCTATAAGTCCATTTCTTTTCTAAAATACTAAGACTCAATAAAATATTAATAAAATGTCTTCATAGTTATCTCACAAGGATATTGAGATAAATAGTATGAATTAACTGACATTTCTTAAAATATTATGGTAACACAGTGTTATTTCTAAAAATATATCTCAAGTTAAGAGGGATTAAAGTACACATATATAATGTGCAATGCATTTTCTCAAGAGATAAGAACTTACTACCAGAAATATGTAGTATATTAATAACCTCATTATGAAGTTGAAATTATGTCTTTAATGGAAAGCAGCCAGGAGATATATGAGTAATGCACACACACGCACACACACACAACCTATATTCCTATTGCATTTCCTATCATGTGTCATAGTGTAATTGCATTTGAAGTATGTTCTTAACCATTTGTCAATTAAAGAAACTGAACACAAAAACCCAGTCTGAGCTTGCTGAGTGATGTAAAGTGAATAAAAACTGTAGTTCATTGGAATCTAGTGTGTTACAGGATTTTTGCATACCTAGCTCTTAAATTGATTTGTTTTGGATTCTGGGCCGCTTACTTAGTACTTTGGTTAAGTGGGCTTGTGAAGTAATTTTGATGTATACATCCACTTCATATGTAGCTAATAGCTGTGCGTTTGACAAGTATTTTGTGGAACAAAGAATTAAAGAGCAAGAAAAGTTTGATTTCCTTAAGAACATTGAATTATAATGTCTATGTAGAGATTGGGTAATTACTGGAGAGAAATAAGCCTGCCAAGAAAAGTCAAATATATGTAACTATCTTCTTTTGCTGAAAATGTCTCAGTCGTTTCATATTGAATTGTACATTAAAAGAATATTGCACTTTCCAATAATGATATTGACATCATGCAGGGGATATGTTTCTGACCAAAGAATTTGAATACACAGTAGATGTTGAAAGCAAAGGTATACTTATAAAACACAAGACTATGATACTCAACTCATAGTAAAATATATTCTAAGCCTCATTTAATGGACAAATATATGCATTATAAGACAGTTATGTGACTCTCCACTATATTTGAAAAATGTATATGTTTTGACATTAAAACTACAGTCCCACTATGTCTTAAATTATAATTACATAATATTAACACATGAATTTTATTACTTATTTACACCAATATAAGTCTATTCCCAAGAAAGAAGGGTATGTAAGGGTATATGTATATGGGTGTTTTTGTGACTTAGATGACTGGCATCTTTTTAAAAACTATCCAAAGAAGTTCTAAGTAATAATCTCCATGAAGCATGAGGAGATAATTAGTCATTCTTCCACATATCCTTAATTCTAAGGTGCTGTGCATTGTATGGCACAGCATATATGATGTAAGTTAGTAAAATTTTTTGGAAGAGAAAAATGCAGTACAGTGTATGTGTACATTAAAAGGCAAAAATCTAGTTTTATAAATTTCATAATGAAAAAAGTATCAAAATGGAGGAAATATTTTTATTTAACTTAGAAGTAAATTCAAATCTAAGTTTAACTTTTACAGCAATCTCTAGAAAAGTTTACTATACAGTCTTTCTTGAAGGTCCTTTATAATTTTATATGATTGATGTAGACATTTCCATCAAATTTTAGAATTCAGAGTTCTGGATAAAACCATCAATTACCTGAAATCCTCTTTCAGTGTAGACCACCCATGAAGCCAGATGCCTGAGTTGATCCTATAATGAGCTTCATGGAAAGTACAGCAAAGAGAGTCCTTATTGAGTAATTTATAAATGATGGACATGATAAATTGTTCCCAAATTTAGTCATGATTCGGAACCCTTTAAATCATTGAAATTACCAAAAGTATAAGCATAAAGCTATTAGGAAGAGTGAATACTTTAGCCTACTCACAGTCTCACTGAAACAAAGGCACATTTTGTGCATAAATGTAAAGAAATATATTTTTGCAAAAATTATGCTAGTTACAATTAGAAAATGATGATGAATTCTGAGGTTTCATTTATTGCTAGTGAAAGAGTTCAGAGCCATTGTAAATAGTTCCCTCTAAACATTGACACGATGGGCTTATTGTAATCAGCATTTACAAGATTTGAACAAATGCTAGACATCATGGAGTAGAACACTAGGCAAAAATCAGTTTCTCATCTCATCTTGATGCATCCTATCAAAGGACAGAATTCAAAGGGCAAGGGAAGATTTATTCAAGAGTATTTCAATAAGAGAAAAACACTGAGCTCAACTCAGCTGAAACAAAAGACAAGAGAGTTTTAAGCACTTGGGTGAGCTAGTGGCAGAGTGCTGGGAGACACTGGTGGTGAGGTTGTTAATGTGACTAGGCATCTTTGTTTGCAAGTTAGGCTCCTGTCCTCCCTAGAGACTGGGAAATAGGAATGCTATCTTCTTCATGACTACAATTCAAAAAGATACACGTCTGTGAGAAAGACATTCCTGGGTTATGGAATGTTTACAACTCAAAGGGCCAGAGAAAGAATTTACCATCGTAAGTTTTCTAAAGTAAAGAAAAAGGGAGATCAGGGGCCTATAACCCAGGAAGGAAGAAACCTGCCTAAAGTTAGTTGGGCTGAGAGGGGTAACTTTAAGGCTATATTGGCATCAGTCCAAACCTAGAACACAGATCCTGGTGATTGCCAACTCTAGAGAAAAGTCTAAGAAGACAGAAGCCCCCCGATTACTCATCCTCTCTAATCTGATTTAGATTTTTTAATTTATGTGTTCCCATGAAGGCACAGGGTTGCCAATATGACAGAATTTATCTGGTTGAACTGCAATTTTGTGTCTGTTTATTACTCTTGATATTAGATTATGAACTTCATGAGGGCAAGAATTTTGTTTATATTTGTAACCTCAGGATTTTGTAATGCCCCTCACCTCCTAGTAACTCAATTAATGTTTATTAAATTAAACTGGATTGTAAAAATTTCAGAGAATAAGATAGGAAATAAGAATGTGGGAATAATAGTGTGGATATTACAAAAGAATAGAGAGACTTCAGTTTGGTAAAATGAAAGTTGTAAGGGAATATGGTCAGAGTCCTTGCATTCCTGGAGCTATGAAGTTTTTCAGTAAAGCCTGGAAGACTAAAAGGGGCAACACTCAGTGAATCTAGGAAAGGGGGCTCATGTTTAATGTGTGCTATATGGTAGACACCGTGTTAGCATATCTAATTTAATCCTTGATCTGAGAGGAAAGCATTACAGACTCTACTCTAGAAGTGAAGAAACTGACACTTAGAGTAGCCTTGCAGCTATACTCATTCTCACCTTTATGGCCCAAGTCATAAAGCCATTAAACTTAGCTGCCTTAAATTGTAATAGTTTAAATTTTAGAAGAATGGAAAAAATAATCAGAACTGTAACTTTACATATTATAATA
>NW_012154173.1:4057873-4058206 GCF_000956105.1 Propithecus coquereli | reverse complement strand
CAAATACCCATGTTGGCTGATATGGAACTTAGTTTTCAAAATAATATGGCTTGACACTTTTTCTCAAGAATTCAGGGTGAGAACAGGCAATAACAGATGCTGGCAAGGATGTGGAGAAAAAGAAATCCTTGTACACTGTTGGAGGGAATGTAAATTAGTATTGCCACTACTATGGAGATCACTATAAACATTCCTCAAAAGATTACAGATGGAGCTACCATATGATACATTATTTTTACTAGTGGGCATATATTCAAAAGAAAGACATTCAATATATCAATTTCACTCCCATGTTTATTGCATCACTATTCACAATAGCCAAAATATGGAATC
>NW_012154173.1:4044056-4046763 GCF_000956105.1 Propithecus coquereli | reverse complement strand
ATTATAAGAAAAAAAAGAAATACGACTTCTTGCTCCTCAGCATCATGTAGTTAGCCTCTCCCACTGCCTTAGGCTAATTTTTTTTCTTCTGTTGCCTCTTGGTACAGAAAAGCATATTTTTGTGACCCTCCCTCACAATCTTCTCTGCTTTAAGTGCATCTCACATAAACCCAGGCCTTTCCACACAGTTTGTGCCTAAGCAGTCTTAGGGTCAGATGTAACCATATATGTTTAATTTTGAACTTCTCAAGTAGGGTCTCTACAGTCAGTTGAGCACAATAGTTGGCACTAATATAAAAATCTTCTGAGCCCAAAGACTGCCTACATCCCTGACTAGCCATACAGCCTTGGAAAAATCACCTAAACCTTTGAAAAGCATCAGATTTCTCATCTGGAAAATGGGATAATAAATGCATCTATCTTATAAGGTTAATGTGTAAATTAATGTAGCATAAGATAGTGCATGTATGGGAAGTTCTCCTTGGCCCCCTGAAGGTTTGCTAAAAAATCAACTTGCAAAAGGCAAATGAATTGGAGAAAAGGCATGGAAGTTTATTTAACATGTATACACAGGAGCCTTCAGAACAAAGACCCAAAGATATATGGGAAATTATCTATTTTTAAGCCTAGGTTTAATGAAGTGTAGACAGCTATAAAGATATATGATTTCTACTGCTAATACACTGAGCGAGGAAACCCAGCAAGGCCTGTTTCTCTGGGTTCTTGACCTCTGTGCATGCATTCCATCCTTCTGGGTGTGGGGCAAGACCCTCTCTGGAATGGGAGGCTTATGACCTGCAGTCAGACAAGGTAGGTCAGATCATTTCTTTATGGCTAGTTTTTACACAGAGAAGTGGAGGGAAAGTTAGAGTAATCTTTTTAGGTTTTATGGCTGGCTTTGGGGAAAAGGATTTCTGGTTTCTGTGACTGGCTTTGAAGAAGGGGTTCTAGTTTCAATGGCTAGCCTCAGAGAAGAATGGGACTAAGAGACAAGAGGGCGGCAAAAGATCAGAGAAAAACTTTTGCTTCTGAGGCCTTCATTTTGGAGTATTGTCTTCTGAGCCCCAACACATGTTAAGTATTAGCACAGTGTCTGGTTCTTGTTAGTAATAATTGCTCTCATTATTAATTATCCTCTCTGTTTCCCTATTCTCAGCTCACTGCCTAACATATAGTAGTTTTTCAGTAAATATCTACTTAATTGAATCAGTTCTAAAATTTAAGCAATGCGCCAACAGAGTACTTCCCATTGAAAGGGACAATAGACAGAAGCCAACTATCGTACTCTCTTTTCCTACCCTAAACCTCTGCTTCAGCTTCCAGTTATGAAATCATATTCCTGAACCCCAAACAATCATGCTAATTTGAAAAGAGTTGAGTTCACCTAATCTGTCTCAACTCAGAGTTGAGTTTGCCTAAAGGCACATTTGCCTTTATCCAGCCCTCAGATGCAGCAAGCTTGTAGCTATTTCATGACATTGCATTTGCTGATCCTTCTTCTTGGATCAGTTTTCCTCTGATCATTTAGGTTTCATTTCCAATGCCACTGCTACTACCTCAGCCAGACAGCCCAGCCTCTTCAGTGCCCATCTACACCATTATCTGATTTTATTTCTAATTTCGTTTACTTGTTTACTCTACCTTCCCCAACACCTAGGGCATTTGCTTAAGAGCAAGGACTTTGTATGTCTTGTTCACCACCGACTCTTCCAAGGCTTTGAGCAGAGACTGATGTGTAGTAGATGCTCAGGAAATGTGTGTGGATTAAATGAGTGAATATGTAAAGGAACAAAAAAAATGGGAAACACTATAACAAGAATATTTTCCTTTTGAAAAAATAATGTAATGAGAAAAAATATTTCCATTCAATTAAAATCAATCACACATAGTTATTAACATATGACTTAGTAGTTCAGAAGCAATCCAAAATATTTCATTGTTTTCTGGTGCTTTCCAAGTAATTAATTACATTTTGCTCACTTTAAGGCCTATCTGTGAGACATTATTTAACTTGCCTACTCTAAAATTTCAGCATTAACTCAACCAGGGGCATTACCAATTACTGGTCATATGACCTTCAATAAATTGTAATTAATCTCCCAACCCCTCAGTTTTCTTATCTGTAATATGGAAATAATAAAAGATGCATAATGTTTATGAGGAGGAGAAGCACATTAACATACATAAAGCTCTTAGAATAGTGTCTGGCACATGGCCAGCATTATAGAAGTCTTGACTACTGCTACTAGTGTTATTATATGAGAACTAAATGTTGAGAATTATCTTTTACACAGTCGTATATGCTAGTGAAGGTAAATGAAATGAATAAAATTTTTAGAAATCAGATTAAAGAAGAGAAGCCAGTAAAATATACCAAGGTAGATAATTATGAAGATGTAAAAGGATAGAAGCATAAAAACAAATTTTGGAGGGGGTTTGTTTTCTTTTGTAAAGAAGAGAAAAGTCTAGAAATATGAGGACAAAATCTATCCATTGGCCATGGTGACATGGAGATCACTGATTACCTTCATATGTGAAGTGCAAGGCAGTGGGCAAAGGGGATGGAGTTGGGGAAGCCAGACAAAAGTGAATTATACATAGACGGACATGAGGAAGTGGAAACAACATAAAAAGATAACAACCTTGAGAAGCTTAGCTGTGAATTAGGTGAAGAAGGTATGTGAGGACCAAGGGAGGGTTTCACGTT
>NW_012154173.1:4041985-4042541 GCF_000956105.1 Propithecus coquereli | reverse complement strand
TAATGTTGCTTTTTAAGAGGCTTCTTAAAGGGTTTTTTTTCCCTACCCACTTTCTAAAGACTTTCTGATTATTATACCATGTGACCATCTAATACTTTCAAATAAACTTAACAATTCTATTATCAGGGAGGCTTAGTCTTATTTCACAGTTCATAACTTCCAAGTTATTTGGTAGAAAAAGACCACATGCACTTGTAGGTGCTTTTTAAAAAATCATTTCAAGATTTTTTTTTTGGCTGTGTTTTTCCTGGAGTGGAGATTAAGCAAACTGCCTAAAATTGCTAGCCATTATTTTCCATTATTTTTATTTTTATTCATTTATCTTACCCTTTACAAAGTAGTAACAAATGATCTGCAGGTGTATCTGCCAATTTCTTAAGTTCCCTACTATGCACGTTATGAAACTGTGCTGATATGAACACATCTAACATTTGAAGAACTCTTCAGTTATTGAATTATAACTTGGCCTTCTAAGGATTTTATGTAAGTGTAAAATTTGGACTCACTTCTAGAAGATTTTTGATTTCTTAGTTCAAAACTGAGAAATTCTTAATAC
>NW_012154173.1:4041017-4041935 GCF_000956105.1 Propithecus coquereli | reverse complement strand
AAATGACAATAGAAAAAAGAAAAAGAAAATGTTTTTTCCTATCCACATTTTGAATCATTGCTCTCCTTTTAGAAAGTTCATTCTGCTTAAGATGTATTGATATCTCATTAAAATCTGACAAAGCCAGCTTTGCTATTCCTCTGAGTAATGATTTATCTCACATTGAAATATCTTAAGCATATGTACAATAATAGCTGAAGTGATGAATATTACTAATATTGAGACTTTGTTTATCAAGGAGAATAATTGGGAAAGCAGATGGACTGTGAAAGAGCAAGCATGGTTTTTAATTATGGCCTTGATATTTAGACCAATTGGCTGAAAAAAAACCAAGAAGAACGTGAGAACAGGTTTCATCCATCTTAAGGAAAAAGAGTATTTGCAGATCACTTAACATTTAGTAGGCATGTTCTAACAGGATAGTCTGGAATTTTATCTATGTCGTTTTATTTAAGCACATCCCTCATGATACATAGTGTTGTCTCTGTTGGTAGATAGAAGACAGGCTCAGAAAGATCAAGGATGTTACCTAATTCTAGTAAATAGCAAAACCTAAACTGATCTAATTCCAAAGCAAAGCTCTTTCTACCTTATCAGTATGGGTCTTTATCTCTTTGAGAACGGATGAACTCTATGAGCTTTCTTTCAGAAAAATGCATAAATTAACAACATGAGAGATGATGTATCAGCACAGATCTCACTAAATCATTGCCGTGGTCGGACTTGCTTCTGCTGGTAGATCTTTTGCAAAATTGCTTTCCTCTGAGATAATGGGCTTTAAATATTTTCTCTGAAGACATTCCTAAATTACACATATCAGAAAGCTAGTTTGCTTTAAGGCTAAAGAAAAATGAAAATTTATTTAGCTACATTCAGGTGCCAGTGTTGTACTATACACTCTACATATATTAAATACCA
>NW_012154173.1:4038853-4040967 GCF_000956105.1 Propithecus coquereli | reverse complement strand
ATGTTCTGTTCTTTCGTAAGAAGCCAGGAAAAAAAGCATTTACTGATTCTAAGCAAGTCAGCTCCTTGATTTGCCTGATGATTATGAATTATGAATACAAGCTTCTCTACACTACGGTAGCTGTTAATCAAAAAAAGACTGGCTCTAACATATTCTACAAACAAAGAAAACTGTGCCAAGACACAGTCAGCAATCCTTTTTAATTTTTTGAGGTTTAACACTTTGCATGAATTTTATACTTCTCATGAATAATTTTTATGTGGAAAATTTAAAACTATAGAGATATTATAGTAGGCTTCATATATCTCCATATCATATTGATAACATTTCAATTTGAACACTAAATTTGTGTTGTTTCATAAACTGGGAGAAAATTGCTTTAATAACAAGCAGAAGAAGCTGGCAGGAACAATAGATTTGCCACCTTATGGTTTCTGTTGTTTGTGAGCCTAATTACTCTCGTTGGCCAATTAAGGGCAACACACGACAAAGTTTTCCTGAATACTAATTAATTCATTCTAATTTCACTAGTTTTGCTACTGCCAAAGTTTCCACAAATTCTATATGTGAATATCTTACCCTACTCAAGCTTTTTTTTCCTCCCAGCTTTCCTCATATTCAGAAAGCCCATCTCAGTAGCTTTGGAGGCAGGTAATACTTGTTCTAATCAGGCAAAAAGCAAGCAAGAATGAGTGGAATGCCGATTAGCATAACTACTATTTAGGAGCCATGTTTTGAGGTTATTGAAACAAAGGAGGGAGTAGAAATAATAAGAGCTAGTTTTAGAAAAGCTGTAACATATATAAAGAACCCCAAATAGCACTACAGGTAATTTTTCAGGGACTTAATATATATAATATGCACCCAGTTTATGCCCATGGATAAGAGTAAGGAGCAGTAAAGCAGGATCAGGTAGTTACATATCTGGACAAATCAGGTTATCAAAACAAAGTAACAATGGCACTGTTAACTCAATAATATATTAGGCTTTCTTTGTTTATTATGTTACGAGTTATATGAGATTATTTAAGTAAAAATATTACAATGACTTCACAATGGTGGGACATGAAGCAAGAAGGAGAACTCATTGTAGGGAAGGGAATAAGTGAAGAAAAAAAGGGAAAAGAGAAAGTAAAGAGCTGAAAGATTTATTACTTGGCTGTCAGGTGCTAGGGGAGTTTATGTTCTCTTATGTAATATTCATAATGCTCTTTTCAGAAAATAACATACCCATTTTATAGACAAGTGACTGAGGCTTTTCAACTGCAGGTTATCTGGCAGGCATTCATGCCTGTGGTGGGGACAGTCATGTCAGGAATTTCCACCCCAGTCAAACCAAAACCTGGTGGAGCCACCATTATGGAAGCACATAGTTTTGACCCAAATTTTGACCACATTCAAATGTTGCTTGTCCTTCTCTAGGATGGTAGTCTGTATTTCACAAAGAACTACAGTTCTTTCCCCTGTGACAAGTTTTCTGAGTTGTGTGTGCCAAATATATGCTTTGATTGGTTTCAGAGTAGCAAGACCTGAAATTACATGCAAAATGCTGTGTACGGCTGTTTGTTTTCAGTGAAGGGACGCAGAGCGGTTCTCAGATTCTCAAAACAAAATCAAATTATTATCAATATCTATATTTTACGTTGAGTCAGATAAGGAATGCCTCTTTTGGATCCAAACACTATTTTAATTGCTTATAATCTTTACAATGTCCCTGAAATACCTATTATCTCCTAGGAAGCTGAGGCACAGCAAGGTCCAGGTAAGTGGCAGGAATGGAGTTCAAACCCAGGCCTGTTTCAGTCTTGATCCCCACTAATGCTGTACTCTGTATTGCCTCTCACTGCAGAAAATCAAATGTTCATCATTTCCTTTACCCTAGTTGGGGACAAAGAACATGGGTATGGGAAAGAAAACATAGAATCATTAAGCAATATCTGAACCAGCACTGATTCGTTTTAATGTAAATGATATAATAATAATGTTAGTCAGCAGTTACTGAATATTTGTACTCTGTTAGGAACTGAGGATTTGTAAAATATCTGACACATATCCTACCTGCCCTATAAAATAGCTAAGGTGATAAAAATATCAACATGATCAGGTACCAGCAA
>NW_012154173.1:4032598-4034559 GCF_000956105.1 Propithecus coquereli | reverse complement strand
GATTTCCTAGGTTTTTTCCTAATTTTTTTGTGTATTTCAGGACTCCATTAGGATACCACATTATATTTAGTTGTCATGTCTTCTCAGACTTCTCTTGATGGTAACAATTTCTCATACTTTTCTTATTTTTGAAGACCTAGACAGTTTTGAATGATATTGGTAAGATGTTTTGTAGGATGCCCCACTGTTGGAATCTGTCTGATGCTTTTCCCAACATTGGGAGTGTATGTTTTAAGGAGGAAGATCACTGAAGTAAGGGACCATTTTGTGACATCACATCAAGGAAACATACTATCAACATGACATATGACTGCTGATGACAACCTTGATTACCTGGCTGAGGTAATGGTTGTCAGGTTTTTCTATCCATACTGTACTGTGGAATGAAGTCACTTTGCTCAACCAACAACTAAAAAGTAGGAAGCTATGCTTCCTGTCCTTAGGGTAGAGTAGCTACATAAGGTATTTGGAATTTTTCTGCACTGGAGACTTTTGTATTTTCCTCCCATTTGTGTTTTTTTATTTAATCACTTATTTATATCAGTGAGAACTCATGGATTTTTATATTATACTTTGGGGTATATACCACTTTATTTTCTTGCTCAAATTGTTCCACCTCTTTCAGTTGGCTCCTGTACTACTTTGATAAGACTCAGTCAATGTGGGTTTATTCTTTTAATCACTTCCTTAATTTCTGACACTACAAGATGGTCTAGGTTCATCTTTTATATTTTTTTGTCCCCATCCTAGAATTAGTCATTTCTCCAGGAAGTTCTTGTTCCTTTTATTAGAGAATGGTATTAGACAATGAGATCTGAGGGCTGGGTGTGCTCATTGCTACTGGAGTGTCATTGTTTCTAGGTCTTATCAGCTGACTGAGCAAAGAGGTATATGTATGTGTACTAACAATGTATAAATACATGGCTATAAATATTTCTCTATGTAGCCATGTGTCTGTATTAAGCTAAGCATGAGTTTATATTGGGATCTCCAACTCTAATCCATTACCTCATGAGTCATTATAGCTTTATTCCCTTGCTCATTTATAAATTTCAACTCCACTTGACTTTTAAAAATGTGACAATCAAATCGCAATAACTTCGTTAACCCTTGTGAAGCCATATTGTCTGGCAAGATAATTCCTAAAGGGCATGGTGCATATCGTCAAGCTTCAGTTTACAGCCAGCAGAACTTTTTGACATCAATAAATTTTCAGACTTCTGGTTCTGACAAGATAGAGTAGCCCCATTTCTCCTAGGTCCTCTCACTTACAACTAAAACCCCTGAAGTCAACACAATAAACAAGCACAGGAGACAATGAAAGATGAAAATCAGAAGGAAGACTTACTAAGGATGTTGAGACTGGAGAAATGACATGGCAGTGAGCTCCTCGTTTCTTTATTGCCTCCCACATATCTCGAACAGGACATTATAGGCACCTCCAATCCTTAACCACTAAGAGACACAGACACAAAAGCTCCAAGGAAAACCTGTACTTCCTAGTCAAAGTATATGGAAAGAGGTTGCTAACAACAGAAAACCTTTTGGACAAAACATACACTACACCAGCCAAACACTAATGGAAAAATTGCACCCATCCCCAATGTCTTTGGTTTCAGTAGGACCAAGTAAGGAATTGATCTTCTATACCAGCCTATTCGTGCCCTTCACAAACAGACAGCTCTCTGATTGTTTCAGTGTGGTTCAGTGGTAAGCTGAGCCTCCACCCCCACCCATCAGGAAGGAGGCACAAGGAGGTAGTGTCAGACAGGGCTAGTTACCAATGGGATCTCCACATACAGTCATGGGGTACAATGGGGAGCTTAGCCTCCACCAATGCTTGACATTAATATCAGGATGTTGTAAGTTGGAGCTAGTAGGCACTCTACTTTCCCCCAAAACCTGGTATCAATGAGGCCCAGTGGAGATCTGAGCCTCTACCCATATCTAACATCAACATT
>NW_012154173.1:4030430-4032548 GCF_000956105.1 Propithecus coquereli | reverse complement strand
TTCCAGATCTGTGAAGAATGATAATGGGATTTTGATAGAGATTGTAAATGCCACCTTTTGAGAATGTAGCACCAATTGATATGGTAGAAGAGATGAGAAAACTGTCCGTTTAAAAAAAAAGGTCAGGTCCAGGCTTGGAAAAATTGCTCCATTTTAAAAACACAAAGGAAAAATGTGTTGAATAGCATATTTTTATTATTTTTAAAAGTTAAGCACAAAATTCCCTGATAATTTCTATATTCAGTATCAATAAAAATAATGTGAAATTAATCATATAGAATGTTGAGCTACAAATACATAGTCCAAATTTGTGGAACATGTCTGAGTTGGCTGATAAAATGTAAGATGGTGAGTGAGCTTTGAGTAGCAAAAGTCAGAGAGAGAAATGGCCTTTTCTACATTCTATTGCACGTCTGCGTGGAGTGTTTCATTAAGTCTGGGTACAGAGCTATATGTCATATGGCTTTTAGACAACTACCGTCTCAAAGATTTCCCCTGTAGAGATCAGATTTTGCCATGGAAGGCATTTTTAAAAGTAATACACTTGTCAATATCATTGGCAACCATGAGCACCAACAAAGTTAGCCTCCAATTCAAATTGATGAACATGCTATCCTATAGTATCATTTCCTTGTGAGTTTTTGGAAAAAAGTGGGCAGGAAAGGTATAAAATAAAAGTTTTATAGACTGAAATAACCACACATCACATTGAAAACATAAAATACATTAGCCAAAGTTATTACAGCATGTTGCATTAATATTTCACCGTACATTAGACATTGCCTACAATCAATGTTTATGATAATTGCTGCCCTCTGAAGTGGAATCATGCCCACGGCAAGCATTAATCATATAAAAGATTAAACACTGAAAAGAAATTCAGCATATAAAGACAGTTTGCTTTGATTTATTCAGTGAATTCTTCCAAAAAGTTGATACCAAAAATTATTACTTATTGAACTGAAGTTGCTAACCCTTTTAGAGTCATTCAGTTTTTTTCTTCAACTTAAATATGAGTGATATAAAGCAAATTTAAATGTTCAACAGGGAATATAAAAACATAATCATGAAACAAGAAAACCCTTGACTTTTTAAATAGATTATGTTTAGGACAGTTTTAATTTTTCAGAAAAATTAAGAAGATAGTACAGAGATTTCCCATAAACACTATACTCATTTTCCTCTATTATTAACAACTTCTATTAGTATGTTATGTTTGTTACAATTAATGAACAATTATTAGTTATAATTAACTAAAGTCCATACTTTAGTCGGATTTCCTAGGTTTTTTCCTAATTTTTTTGTGTATTTCAGGACTCCATTAGGATACCACATTATATTTAGTTGTCATGTCTTCTCAGACTTCTCTTGATGGTAACAATTTCTCATACTTTTCTTATTTTTGAAGACCTAGACAGTTTTGAATGATATTGGTAAGATGTTTTGTAGGATGCCCCACTGTTGGAATCTGTCTGATGCTTTTCCCAACATTGGGAGTGTATGTTTTAAGGAGGAAGATCACTGAAGTAAGGGACCATTTTGTGACATCACATCAAGGAAACATACTATCAACATGACATATGACTGCTGATGACAACCTTGATTACCTGGCTGAGGTAATGGTTGTCAGGTTTTTCTATCCATACTGTACTGTGGAATGAAGTCACTTTGCTCAACCAACAACTAAAAAGTAGGAAGCTATGCTTCCTGTCCTTAGGGTAGAGTAGCTACATAAGGTATTTGGAATTTTTCTGCACTGGAGACTTTTGTATTTTCCTCCCATTTGTGTTTTTTTATTTAATCACTTATTTATATCAGTGAGAACTCATGGATTTTTATATTATACTTTGGGGTATATACCACTTTATTTTCTTGCTCAAATTGTTCCACCTCTTTCAGTTGGCTCCTGTACTACTTTGATAAGACTCAGTCAATGTGGGTTTATTCTTTTAATCACTTCCTTAATTTCTGACACTACAAGATGGTCTAGGTTCATCTTTTATATTTTTTTGTCCCCATCCTAGAATTAGTCATTTCTCCAGGAAGTTCTTGTTCCTTTTATTAGAGAATGGTATTAGACAATGAGATCTGAGGGCTGGGTGTGCTCATTGCTACTGG
>NW_012154173.1:4027333-4028220 GCF_000956105.1 Propithecus coquereli | reverse complement strand
ATGACAAAGTATAGGATCAGTGACCTTGAGGACAGATCAATAGAATTTACTAATCTGAAAAACAGAGAGAAAAACAGACTTAGTGAGGGAGTGAAGTGTAGAGGATCTCAGCAACCTGAGGAATGATAAAAAAGATCTAGCATCCCTATCATCAAAGTCTCAGAAAGAAAAGAGAAAATAAGTGAGGCTGAAAAAGTATTTGAAGAAATAAGGACTGAACAGTTTCCAAATTTGGAAAAAATATATTTCTACAGATTCAAGAACCTGAGCAATCCCCAAATAAGATAAACAGAAAGATATCCACACCAAGACACACTGTAATTAAACTTCTGAAAAATAAAGAAAAAGGAAAAATGTCTGCAAAGCCAACAGAGAGAAACAATGCATTACTTACATAGAGAAACACCAAATCAAATGACAACAGATTTCTGACCTGAAGTTAGGGAGGCCAGAAGTATTGGTACAACGTTTTTCAAGTACTGAAAGAAAACAACTCCCAGTCATAAATTTTATATCCAATTTGTTGTTTGACTTATATTAATGAACTACTAACTAATCTTTCTGCATCTAAGATTGCAACCACTCTTCTCCAACAATCCATCCCCACTATTTCTAAAGTGATTTTCTAAAACAGACAATAAACAAACACTTGATCATGTTATACAAATTAACTTTTCTCTCTTCTCTTCTAACTTCAATTTTCCAGTTAAATCATTCCAGTTAAAATCATTCAGTGGCTTCCCATCTTCCTTAGGATTGTATCACATATCCTTATCACACATATATGAACCATTCATTATCCGGCTGTTACCATCCTTCTTGACACCCCTCTGAGCATTCTTTATACCAGTTGTGTATGAAACTCCTTTCTGTTCTGTTCTTTAACC
>NW_012154173.1:4024801-4025858 GCF_000956105.1 Propithecus coquereli | reverse complement strand
ATTAATGGCAGGTTAGACAGTGTTTGACTAGACCTCATGCAATATAACTTTTCTTAATTTAAATTCCATGGTAACTTCTGTTGTTTGCATTGTCCCAGACTAGGGAGTAAACCAAAGCAGCAAGATTTTTGTGTTTTACCATTTCATATTAATTTCCTAAAGCTTTCCATAAGATTTGTATTTTAATGAATAAAAAGACTTGCCTTTACTTTTTCCTTGCTCATTTGCACTTTAGTAAGCTAATAAATGGCACTTAATCTCAATGATTATGATTAACCTTGTCCCACAATTTTTAAAAGCACTGGGAATTTTGTGTGTATGTATCCACATCAAATATTGCTAACTAGTGTGCTGCCTTTGAAACCAATGCAATAAAGCTCTCAATTCAAAAATTATTACTATCATGTAGACTAAAATCATATTTGATAGTGGGGCCAGCCATTAGTAAGTTTAAGTCACCCCAGGTGATTTGTACATGCAGCCAGGTTGAACACCTGTCTTCAGATGAAGTGCTTAGATGGAACTATAACCAAGCATGGCTCTAATTCCTTATCCAAAGCCTGTTTTATTCTAGGTCATTTGAACAGTGCTTATTTTATGTGTTTATACAATCTTTAGTTGTGTGAAAAAAATATTAAAAGTTGGTGTGAATTAAGAAGTGACATGCATTAATGAAAGCCTAGAAGATAAGATATAAGTACCAGATCTTCTAATTATCAATAAAATGAGTTTCCTTAACACAAAATATTATGGGAGTTAGATACAGACATTACTAATTCTCATCTGTAATGCTTAAATAAAAATATTATAGTTATGTAAGTACCAAAGAAATTCTAGTTTGTACCACAAGGTAATGAATTCAAGAATTTTTATTTTTTAAGTATTTACTTTGTAGCCTACACTGCACATAAAACCCTTTTCTGAAATTTGGAGGGGCAATCAGAAAAATAGAAATTTGAAGTAATTTATATTGTAGTCAAATAAAAGCTTTTGAGATCTTTTAATTTCTCAGCTCATTGCAGTGTCTTCATTGGATAGGTTGTTTTGTATTTGTTAA
>NW_012154173.1:4022082-4024751 GCF_000956105.1 Propithecus coquereli | reverse complement strand
GGCAGCAAAATGAGTTTGTTTAAATACAGGGAAATCGATCCAATAAAGTAAGGATATTAAAGACAATGGTAATTAGTGTTTCTCATTATCTGATATGGGAGTTTAAGTAGGAAAAAGGCAAAAACCAGAATGAACTCTGTGGTGTTGGATGAAAGCAGGAGATACTAGAGTGAATGCATGGTTTCCTGTATATATAGACAAATATTGAAATAAACATAGATGTAATGTGTATGTGTGTATGCCTATAAATGTATATGAGCATGCATTTTACACGGATGTGTGTGTCTGTATAAACATAAATCCCATAGTTCTTTCTATTGCTAAAGGTCTGGGGCAGCTACTCCCTGATAGCACTTAGTGTCCAGATCTTGGTTTCTAAATATAATTCTTCAATTAGAGGAACAAGAGCACTTTGGGGAAATGGCTGATTTTAGTGCTCGAGCAGGGAAAGTATAAGATGACCCTGGAGCATATAATTGTTCCAAGAAGTCAGAAAGATCTCAAAGAATGATGGGGAAATGTCAAAGGACGTAATAGCCAAATTGAAGGGGTTTCCAGTTTGCAAATTTTGAACAATCTGAGCCTCAAAATAAATAATGATAAAAACAGATTATATTTTAGTTAATAAATAGTGATCTATGAGTACATGTTGATGTAAGTAAGTGAAATAACTTATAAGTTTGATGAGGACAAATTATCTCTTCACAAAACTTATTAATGATGCAGAAGAAACAAATAACTTCACAGTGGAGAAGACTGGGTGGCACCTCTTAATCAAATGAATAAAATTAGTATCCCACAATTAAAAAGTTTGCCAAAATTGTTGATAGGATGCGGTGAGAAGAAAAGAGCTTCCCTACTGTGATATTTCTGCCAAAGAACACATATTCTGACTTTAATCATTAGACAAACACAAACAGCTAAATCCTACAAAATAACTGGTCTATAATCTTTAAAATTTCAAGGCCATGAAATTCAAGGGAAGACTAAGAAAAATTTCCAGATAACAGAAACTAAGAGACAGGACAAATATAGCATGGGATTCTAGAATAATCCTTTTGTTATGAAGGGTGTCATTGAAAAAATTGATAAAACTTGAAAAAAAAGGGAGATTAGATAGTATTATAGTAATGTGTCAGTATTAATTGTCTCATTTTCATGGTTATATTTGAATGTATAGTTTTAGGAAACCCTAAAGTTATTTGGAGTTGAGAGTGCACTGTGTTGGCAACTTACTCTCAAATGGCTTGAGAAACAAGTTCTTTTCACAGTAATGTCAAATTTTCTGTAAGTGTGACATTGTTTAAAAAATTATGGACAAAAGACAAAAGATCCTTGAGTCAGATAATCTTTCTTTGGGCAGCTAGCATATATAAAAGCTGTTTACAGTGGTAGTCGGCTTCTAGTCTGCTTGCACTGATCTCTCTTACTAACATCATATAATTCAGGCAGTATCTCATTTTCTATTTGAGGTTTTCAGGTTTTTTCTTAATGATGTTTTTGTTTTCTTTTGATTTTTACTCTGTCAAAATGTCTGCGAAATTGACGAAATGCTCTATTAAAATCAACAAAGTTCATAAGAATGAAAAGATGTTCTTGAAGATTTTATAAATTTCTATCTGCATTCAAATTGGGATAAATTGGCATGAAATTTATAAGAAAAACAAACCACAAGGAACACTCATACTCAAGAACTCAAAACAGTTGAATATGTTTATTCTGTAAGAGGTCTATGATAAAACAGCAGCGTGACGACTGTATACCCAAATAGAAATGCAACCTTTAAATCATGTTACATGTCAGGTCATGTAACAATCGGGTGATTCAGTTAATAAATTCAAAAAATTCTTGTTTTCAACAATTTCTTAAATCAACATTTAGAATAATGAAAACCTCTCTTTAACTCTCAGAAATGTGGGCACTTATTAGTTAAAGCAAATCCGTTGTCCTATTGGCCTACCCCTGGTTATAAATAGCAGCAAGACTTGAGAACACCCAGGGACACTGAAATGGACTTTCTAAATATAGCTTTTCCTTACTTCAAAGGCTTTTCAGAAGAATGTTATCCTTTGTGAAAACTTGGCCTTTATAAAGGGCACACTGCCTTAACTAAGATCGGTGACTTTTAGACCTAGAAAAGATTTGAAATATTTCTTTAGTCTGGGAACCCACATTTTGGAGGCATGAAAACTGAAGTCCAGAGAGATTTTTGAAGTCCAGGGAAATATTTGAAGGCATTTGAAATCCAGCATCAAATGGCAAACAAGTACTGTAATAATTATGACACTCAAATCCCTGTGTTCTAAATTAACTGAATGTGGCATAGACCAGATTGCTTATTTTCATTACCCTCAACACCATGTTCCCTCTATGGCTCATCCGTCTTGCTTCTTTAAGAGAGATGATAATGATAGAATCACCTGCAAACTTTAGCTGTAACAAATATTTTAAATTTTGCTTTTTTGTAACTCACTTTTAAAATGCTATTTCTATGTTAAAAATTTGTAAGAGCATTTTCCTTCCTTCTTTAAATGACTCTGCCTGCATTTATAGTCTTTTACAGTTGAACTACTGTCTAACAATAAGTACAGAAACACATGTAGGAGATAAGAGCCGGGGATGAAAAGGTGGGGAATAGAGTTGGCATACCTTAAATGGAGATGGGGAGA
>NW_012154173.1:4021444-4022032 GCF_000956105.1 Propithecus coquereli | reverse complement strand
TTCATTATCCGGCTGTTACCATCCTTCTTGACACCCCTCTGAGCATTCTTTATACCAGTTGTGTATGAAACTCCTTTCTGTTCTGTTCTTTAACCGTTCTTTTTCTTTCAACTATTAATTTTTCTTTTTGCCTCAAATATTTACCCCTTTCACATTATATATCCATCTCCAGAACTGCCTTCTGCAGGAAGGCCTGCTAATATTCTTCCCTTACTAGTGGGCTACAGCATGAATTAAGGTCCTGCCTGTGTCTGCTCATAGAATTCTGTGATAATTTGTACCATAATTATGAATTTACTTACCTGGATGCCCCAATAGAGTAAATTCTAAATGGTAAGATAATTATTTTAATAATGGTTACACTGGTGTCTAGCTTATTCCCTGACATGTGTTAAGTGTTCAGTAAATGTTTGTTGAATGAATGAGTGAATGAATAGCCCACATGAAATGTTAATTTTTTCTCTTTTTTTTATTAGAACTCTATCAAAGACACTAACAGTTTTCCATGAGATTAGGGACTTATGACCCTTGATTTGATTTAATAGAGGAAATTATTACTGATACATCAGTACTTAAATACTTCAAAGG
>NW_012154173.1:4018485-4019999 GCF_000956105.1 Propithecus coquereli | reverse complement strand
AGAAGAAGGTTTCCAATCAGGTAGGAACACTAAGTCTCAAACATTCAATCAACTTAAATTATGTGTGCTGATAACTGGATGTGATAAGACTGTTTGAAAAAAGATGGGAATATAACCTACCCTACAAGGAAACTGTTCGCAATTCCCTTGGAGATTGTGGTGTTTGTCAGACAATTCCTTGGAGGGAAACGAATACAATAACAGCATGATGCTTTTTTCCATTTTTAGCTCATTGTTACTAAGTACACTTAGTGATCTCCATGCCTGTGGTTTAATCCCAGGAGGTTAGGTCTGTGGAGCTGCAGATTAACCCTTTTGATATTTTCTTTTAAGACAAATCATTTTCATAATTTGTCTCCATGACCCTCTGGTTGCTTATTAAAATTAAGGGCCATGATGGAATCAAGCCTTCTAAGTGAGGGATAAATAGCCCCAGTCCGTGGGTCGAGGAAGTCAGCTTGGTTCTTGTTGGAATACATCTGGTCTTGGTCTTGACACAATCAAAACGAGTGCACATAGGTAGATGGAGGGGAGGACAATGGGGCATGTGAAAGAGGGGCTCTGTTTTCATTTATCTATGCATGTTAGAATCCCCTTGACAATTTTCTTTACATTGCAATCTGAGACCAAAACTTGAGGCCAAGGGACATTCCATTTTTTGGTAAGGCAAGAAAAAGACAGTAGTAACATCAAAATGAGGGCCTATGCAGTATACTCAGTGTTTAGCACAGCACTTGATCCCTAGACAGTACTCAGAATGAAGACACATGTTGAATGATGGATGGATGAATAAATGAAGAAAAGTTAATATGATAGTAAAGGTGTTTGTCTTTGCATTGCCTTGTGTGTTAACTTCTAGTCTCAGGATCCAGCACTATAACTGACACATGGAATGTGAGCAATAGAATTTGTCAAATGAATGAATGAGCCCCCATGATTCTAAGTATAATTTTAAGACCGACACAAATCCAATATTTGCCAAAGTCTGTGACAGAATTATCCTTAACATGAAAGCCTGGATCTCAGACTGCTGATGTAGCTGACAATTTATTTAGTTTTGAGACTGATTTTTAATAATCTTCATATTATCCTTTACATTTAGGCATAGTACCTTTATTAGACTTACTATTCAATGTCTTGGGAATGGGTAGAAAATCCTTCTGATAAGCTTCTTAACTATATTATTTACAAACGTTTTTTGGTTTTTTTAAAAAGAATTTATAATAGATACATAGTAATTGTACATATTTATGGGGTACAATGTAACGTGTCAATGCATGTATACATTGACAAATCGGGATAATTAGCATATCCATCACTTTAAACATTTATCATTTCTTTGTGGTGATAAAATTCAAAATTCTCTCTTCCAGCTATCTTGAAATATATAATACATTGTTATTAGCTATAGTCACCTTACCACAAAGCATATTTGCTAGAACATTTTTATAATGACACAGTTAAGGGCAATTTCAGAATCACTAGCTGGTAAAATTGTTATTTATACTTTTCCA
>NW_012154173.1:4012541-4014330 GCF_000956105.1 Propithecus coquereli | reverse complement strand
CTATGTCTAAGCATTGTGTACTTGTTCTTAAAGGGACATTTTTACATAATATGGTACACTACCTAAATTCTTAATTCCCTTTTCACAATGTTTCCATTCTCCATGCCACTGTAATGAATCACTTATGATAGAAAATTATTCTCTTTTGTGTTTCCTAAAGTTGTTTTTAGAATATCAAATTTTAGGTTATCATTAATACAAGAAACTTTGGCAAATGATTTGGTAATGTCCAACAACAATGCTTTGTTTCATTGACTTTTAGGACACCATATTCTCGTATTTTTCTTCCTTTATCACTTGACATTCCTTCCTAGTTTCCTGTGGTGATGCTCCCATCCCTCAATGTCTAATTTTAGAGTACCCTAAAGCTCATTCCTGGCTCTCTTCAGTTTTCTGTCTACATTCACTACTTGTGAGTTGTATTCTGGTCCCATTGCTTTAGTAGACAGATGACTGACTCCCAAATTCATACTTCTAGCCCTGACCACTCGCCCAAACTCCAAATTCATAATTCCAGTTTCCCAGTAAATATCTCCACTCTATGCATTGTAGACCTTTCAAAGTTATCAAATTAAACTAAATATTTTACTTGTATCCATCACTTTCATTCCAGTTTTTTTTCCAGCTCCACAACTCATCCATTTGCTCAGGCCAAAAACTTTGGATTCATACTTAAACTCTCACTTTTCCATAATTCCCACATCCAATCTGTCAGAAATTCTTGCCAGCTCTAACCTCAAAGTCTATACCGAATCCCTCTACCTCTCACCATCTTCACCCTACTCCACGCCGTCATTGCTTTCCTCACCAAATGCAACACAGGATCTGCCTCCTTCCTCTCTTGCCCAATCTTTACAGTTTGTAACCAGCACAGTAGCCAGAATATAGTCTAAAGAAGCTTGAACCAGTTAACATCATTGTGCAAAACTCTGGTTCCCATTGCTCTTAGCGTAAAAATTAAACTGCTTTCTATTGTCTCCTGCCTTACTCTCCAAACTCGTTTACCACTATTCCCCATCACTCACTCACCTCCAGGATTTTTCTTGCCCTAAAAGGTTTTTCCAGCATCAGTATCTTTGCACTTGCTATTCTCTAAAGCCTGGAAGATCTGTAAGATGGCTCCAAGCAAGATCTCAGAAGTCATTTACATTTCATTTTGTAGAGGCATTTGGTAGAAGAGATTTTGCAAAAGATAGATACATTTTACTTTGGAGGCTATTCACACATCTAGCAATTTGCAAGTTTATTAAATAACAAATGTAAACTGATAGGGCTAAAATAAAAGAATTATAGTTGGTGGAACCTATGTGTTTTAAACAGTGGACTTTGAGGAATTGTACACATGTGAGTTACACCAAGGTTTCAATATTTAATGCATAAGAATCACTTGTGGTGAGTTTCAGATACCCATTACCACCCACAGAGATTCTGAACAGGAAATCAGCACAGGGCCAAGGGACCTGCCTTTTGACAAGTACCTGAAGTGATTCTGTTGCAAATGGTTTTTAGGCAACTCTTTGGGAGACACCAACTGATATATTTGTTCAGATTGAAGAGAGAGCAAACATTGGCTGGTGCAAAGCACCAATGGTATGCAACTGAGGATCACCAGATGATATGAAACCTAAGTGACAAAAGAGGAAGGGGATCTAATAAGGACCACTAAGGACAATATGCCAAGCACTCTTTTATAAAAATGAACTGATAGTGAACAGCCAAATTACACTGTATATTTTTTAAGTTGCAGGGTATTAAAATATTTAGGTAAATATCATGCATTTTGTTACAT
>NW_012154173.1:4009902-4012491 GCF_000956105.1 Propithecus coquereli | reverse complement strand
ATGTCTCCTGGTACACATGTGCAAGAATTATCTCAACATACATAACTAAGAGTAGAATTGCTAGGTCATTGGTAATTTGAATATTAATCTTTAGAAGATAATGCCAAAATGTTTTCCAATGGTATTGAATTAAGTTGTAGTCCTATTTCTCTGTAGCCTTTTTAGTTAGATTGGCCAATCTGGTTGGTATAAAAATCTCAATTTTTCTTTGTGTTAGTTTGCCAGGGCCACCGTAACAAAAATACCACAGACTTTATGGTTTAAACAACAGAAATTTATTTTACACAGTTTTGGAGGCTGGAAGTCAAGATAGGTGTTTGCCGATTTAGTTTCTCTTGAGGCCTCTCTCCTTGACTTGCAGACGGCTGCCTTCCTACTGTCCTCTCATGGCCCTTTTTCTGTGTGCACGCATCCCTGGTGTCTCTTTTTCTTATATGGACTCCAGTCACATTGAATTAGGGCCCCACACTTACGACCTTATTTAACATTAGTTACCTCTTTAAAGGTCCTATGTCCAGTCACAATACAATGGGTGCTGATAACACACGGATTTGGGGGAACACAGTTAAGTCCATAATAGTTTTCATTTACATTTCTCTAATTACCATAGACTAAAAATCTTTTCATTTTTTTAATAGTCCCTGTGTTTCCTATTCTGAGACATTCCAGAAAACATCTTTTGTTCATTTTTCCTCTTCATCTTTTTCATATTTCTTTCTCATTGTTTTTTAAATATAATCAAATTAATAGTCCTGTATCAACTGTATATAATATAAATAACTTTTCCCAGGTTTTGCTTGTCTTCTCATTTTTTTATTGGTCTCTTATGATAAATAGCACATCCTAATTTTAATGAAATCAAATTTGTCTTTTATGTTAGTGCTTTTTCATCTTATTTAAAATCCCCTTTCCTAGTTTGATATCATTAGATACCATTGTAAATTTTCTTCTAGAAGTTTTAGTATATTTTTGTTTATTTTTCTGTTCAAACCATTAATTGTTTTAGAATTGATTTGCATGTGTGATCCAATTTCTCTTTTTCCTTGTGAATAATTAAGTTTTTTCAGGACCATTTATTAAATAATTCATCTTTATCTCAGTAATCTGCAATGACTTCTCTGTGATTTACCAGATTTTCAATTATGTTATGGTCAATTTCTGAGCTCTTTATTTTGTTCCATGAGTCTGTTTGACTACCCTGAAACAATACCATTCTGTCTTAAGTAATAAAGCTTTATAATATCTTTCATATCTGATGAGAAAATCCTTCTACATTAACATTCTCTTAGAATGTCTAAGCTATTCTTGAACATTTGACAGTTCATATACATTTCAGAATTAGCAGTTCCACAAAAACTTCTGTTAAGTATTTTGATTGAAAGTGTATTAAATGTGTAAATGAAGTTGAGGAGCATTTACATCATTAGAGTGAGTCTGTGCATAAACAAGGTGTATCTCTCCATTTATTTAGGACTTCTTTAATATCTTTCAATGTAGTTTTCTCCATAAATGTCTTGCATATCCTTATTTACATTTATTTGTAGGTAACTTTCTATTTTAAATGACTCTTAAGCTCTCTCTTTGTTGTCTGGTTTATAGAAATGCAATAGTTTTTTTGTATCTTGAGCTTATATCCACCATCTTGCTAATGTTACATATTAATAAGAGTGAATTTTCTCAGCAAAGAGGAGTAAATGTAGAAGTTTTTAAAATGTTGTGTAAGTCAGCTCTGTTTCATAGGACTTTCTGTGATAATGGAAATGTTCTCAGTGGTGTCTAACATTGTAGCCATTAGCCACATGCTTTTTAAAAAATGTTTAAATGTAAATTAAATAAAATTCAATACAATTTAAATTTTAGCCCCTAAGTCACACTAGCCCACATTTTAAGTGCTCCATAGCCACATGTGGCTAATGGATAGACTGCATATCTCTAGATTGTTAGACTATCGAGCAGTCTCAGGATTTTGTCTTTGACAGCAGCATAGTGAGATTTTCTGTCATGAAAAAGAAAAATTAATTAATCCAGTCATTTCTAATTTTTTAAAAAATAATACAGCATAGCTTTTTCTGCTCATGAATTTCTTAAATCATGTTTATATGATACCTAAACTATTTCTTCAAATAAGTATTCACTTCGAGTAGGATTCATTGCCTTAAAATGGCACATACCGAGTGTCAAGAGGTCTTCTTATTCCTGATATGTTGTGATTGGATGAAGAAGCTCTTGTTTTCTTACCTTATCTGGCCTTTACTTTATTGTAATTGGTTTTTAATCTGTATCAGTCTTCATATTCAAAAATTCATATTCAAAATTATCTACTAGTCCCATAATGGTTGTCTTTATTTCATTAAACTACTATAATCAGTTATGGGTTCAGTTTTGATTATTTTCACCTAAAATCTCACATAAATTCATATGGAAATGCATCTCTTATATTTCTCCCCTCTTATAAGCTCTTCCTGTAATTTAATCCTCATGAGATTTATTTCTCCTAACTTTAATTACTTAGACTTTTGTAAAACATTTAAGATATCACTGACAAACCCTTTCTTTCAGGCATCTTATAGATGATTGAAAGATGTTTAA
>NW_012154173.1:3992522-3996627 GCF_000956105.1 Propithecus coquereli | reverse complement strand
CCCTCCTTAGACTTTTCTAGTCTTTCCATGCAAAGAAGAATTTGCTATTCCTTTTGCATTCAACAAATAGGACTGTCCTCTCATTTAGCCAAGTTAGAAATCTAGAAACAATTCCAAGATTCTCATCGTAGGGTCTTCTACCTTCATGCTTCTCACTCAAGAAATCACTAATTCTTGGCTCTCTGATTCCACCAGACAGCCCTCCCCACTGCACCCTGCTCTCTTATTCTCAGAGACTAGCATCTCTGTCTCAACCTGCCTATCCAAGTCACTTCGAGTTCACTGTGGGCAGGGTCATTTTTAAGCCTTCTTTAGTCCTAGACAATTGCAATTTTGGAAGTTCCACACTATATATTATCAAATATATTAAAATGTACCCAACTCACATATTCAATATAATTTACATGTAACTAACTATATGAGAGCTGAGTGAAATTGTATTTGAGGAATTGTAATATTAGTTTTGATAATATTTATTAAACATGTCTTTAATCTCAATTTTGCATTTTTTTTATATTTTGAAATCTTTTTTTAGGTGTCAAATATTTTTGTAGGTCCTTCTCAAACTCATAGTCCCTGGAGAATGTGCTTTTACTATCACAAAGCTAAACAGCCCTGACAGTAAGGCACCAGTGAAGACGATCACCCAGATAAGTAGACCAGTTATGTGGGAGTTGAAATAGGAAGTGTTTATAGAACAAATATAGAAATCAAGAAAGAGACGGTGGTGTCAGTTAATATTCTGTGTATCAGATGATAATACTAAAAAGCCAGAGATGTCAATAGACTATCACCTTATGAAGTAGTGTCTCAAGACAGAAGGTGAACTGCTTACATATTTAAAAAGAAACATTGATGGCAAACTATTAACAGAATGTGAAGTTGAGTTTAGTATGTTGAAAAAACAAATGCTGAAAAATGGTTACTTGTTTAAGTAGTTAAATCACCTACTAGTTTCATGATGTAAGGTTTCTAAATCTTTATTATTTCATCTTTAAAACTGAAATAATGAGAATACCATTTTGATAAAGTTAAGAAATTTAAGTTATATAATCCGCATACACTTAGGATCATATCTGGACATACTTGATATTTTTGTTATTGTTATTATTTGTAAAGCACTAGTAAAGCATACCTGTTTTGTTATTCTTATGGTCATTGTTATGCCTCGGAATAGACCACAAAATATTACTGAGCTTGACTGGATCCATTGTTGTGATTTTAAAGATGGAAAAGTTAATGTGAGTTATTTTGAGAAGAAATGTATCAGTGTTCTAACGTCCTTTGAAAATCTAAGTATTTATTTAACATAGGGAAAAAATCATAGTTTAATGAGAGGGAATAGATTTTTAAAATATTTTTCCACCTTGGACTCATACAGAGCCAGCAAAGGAGAAGATAAGACAAAGAATGGAGAAAGTATTATGTAACAAAGAATGCTACCAGCCCCAGGCTCATATGCTTCTGTGATTTTGATGTGAATAAACGCTGATCGCCATTCTGATGTCAGTACTGCTACTGACTGTGTAAGACATTGGTCAAGTCAATTAACCTCTCTCTTCTTTAGTTTCTTCATTTGTAATGTGCAAGTAATACTACTTGTCACTTGCCAACCAGGAGTACTTCTTCAGCTAACTGACTGTCTCAGCAGGGGTGTTGTAAAGATTGGCTCATAAACGATTTATAAACTCTTTGAAATATTAAATAAATGATGTAAAAAGCCTTAACAAGAGGACAGAACAAATTATTCCATGCATTAATTTGCTACTTTAGTCATATATATTTGATTAAAAAAAACTTAAAAGAGGAAGCCATCAATAATGTGAAAATAGGATAGATTACTAGGAATTCTAGAGTGTTTTCTGTTGCTTTTGTTATTTTTTTTTAATTCTCTGATATAATTAGGAATATAAAGAAGGGAAAATGTACTGGAGGAAATGATGACAGTTTGTCTCCTTAAATTGATAAAATGTCTTTTACTGGACAGAAAAATGAACTAGGTAAGAATAGGGAAACCCACTTTCTTAGCATAGTTTTACTATGGATAACTGTATAACCATGACAAAGTCATTTAACCCATGAGGATCTTGAGTAAGATGATCAAGAACAATCTACAAAATATTTCTTGTGGTTCGAAGAATAACATACAAATTTCTTTGCCAAGCATTGTGAGGGCTTCAAAAATCAAAGACCCAGATCTCAAGAAAAAGAGAGATCAGCATGAAAATAATTAATTCCTGCATAATATAGAATTAAATAAATGCTATAATGAAGTTATTTATCCTATCTGAAATGAGGCATAACTTATAAGGTAGACTTGAAAGATTTTTGTTGCATTGATTGGAGAAAAGGGCATTCCAGGTTGAGAAAACAGCATGAGAAAACCAACAGGAACACATCAAGGATATTACATGTGCTTCTGTAATTGCACCTTAGTATGCATAGGAGCGATATTGTGGGAAAAGAGGCTAGTAAGTAGGTTGACTCCAAACTCTTAAGAGCCATGCAAAAAAAAAAAAAAAAAAATTGAACTATGTTTTGTAGTTTCCCAGGAGCCACTGAAGATTTTTGAATACTATTTATGTTTTGTAAAGTTAATTCTAGTGACAATATAAAGGGTGAATTGGAGATGAATAGGTTTAGATAAGTGTGAGTAGTTAGCCTACAATTGCAATAGTTCAGAAAGAGATAATGAAGGTAGGGGCCAGAAGAATCGAAATGAAGAATATTTCATAAACATTGGATGGATATGGAATTAAATACTGAGGTTTGAGAAATGATTGGATGCGAGAATTAGTGAGAGGGAGTAATTGAGGACAATTCTGAGACTTCTATCATAGGTCCCTGAGAAAACAGTGGTAATATAAACAAAATAATGGAGAGAATGAATTGATTTGGAAGCAGAGGTGAAGATGCAGAGAGCAAGACATTCCATTTTGAATATACCGAATGTGATATTTTAAAGACATCCATAATGGAATACTCAACAGGCAGTAAAAATTTTCTAGTGAAGCTTCAGAAAAATATCGAGTCCCAAAATTATAGACTTGAGTGTCATCAATTTACAAGTGGTAGTTAGTGTTATTAGGGTAAATGGGATTACCAACAGAGCATGAAGAACAATAAAGAGAATAAAGATTTTTCTAAAGAAGTAAATGGGGGAAAGAGCGAGAAGTACAAGATTATGTGGGAACCAAAAGAGCACAGTAACTGTGGTAGCCAAAGGAGAGGAACATCTCAAGGAGAAAAAATCACAATGCTGTATGCAATTTGATATGGATGACTTGTGAAAAGGCTATTGAACTTGGTGATTAATCTGTAGTGATTTTTGTTTGAGAAAACAATCCTAGTAAACTGATAGATTTACAATTCAAATTACAAAGAAAATTTAAAATAAAATAATTTAAAATAAAGAAGAAGCAAGAAAAATTAGTATCCACCTTTTTTTCCTGTAAGTTTGGGGGTAAATGAAAGAAAAGATATGAGTACTTTAAAGAACACGTGGAGTTAAAAGAGGAAAGATTTTATAACAGGGAAGATGTAAGCAATTTTATAGGCATTGGAGAAGTAGCTGGGGCAAAGAATAGACTCCAGCAGCACCAGGCAGAATTGAAAGAATAATAATGGGAGAAAAGACAGAATCAAGAACACCAGTGAGGTATTAATGTTGGGCAAAAGGACTCTTGAAAAAAGAGATGGATAACTTTTGATATGAGGATAAAGAAAGAGGAGTTGAAGAATTTTATGTCAGATGACCTTGATCTTCTTTATGAAGTTGTTAGGCAAAATTTTCTATGGGGCATTGAGAAAACAAGATGTAAATAAAATGTAAGGAGCATAGAAAAAAAAAGAAAGAAAGAAATTGCTGTTGTTAGCAATGGTCAAGGGATAAACCAGAAATGAGGAAAGGGATTTATGAATAGCTTTGAGGTCACTCGTTGCCCAAGTAGACAGTGAAAATATTTCTTAAAGAAAGATAGTTCTTCTGGCTTTATTAACATTTGCAGGCTAATATTTCTCATTTTAAAGTTTTAATTTATTAAATTTTGTAGAAGGAAAAAGTATTTGAGTTTGGACTAAAGGAAGTTTCAGAGAAGAAGTTAAG
>NW_012154173.1:3987553-3992472 GCF_000956105.1 Propithecus coquereli | reverse complement strand
TATGCATTCTCTAAGATATAGGTATATTTAATGTAAAAGATATTTCCAAATCTCTGGTAGTCATAGCACTCAATAGAAGACCTGTGTCTAAATGCTTTATTGGAAACGCACACATACACACACACACACACACACACACACACTCACATAGCCACCACGCATGTAAAAATAACTAAATAACTTTTAGTGAATGGTAATTCATTAAAAGAAGTATAATCATGGAGAGAGAAAAATACAAGGTACGCAGCATCTATATATTTTATTTAAAATGTAATTATATTCCTTCCTTCATTCACATATTTAGTGTGTGCTATTTGTCAGCTATTGTTCTTTTATTGGAAAAGCAATCTATTGTCTGGAGAAAGAAAACATAATAAAAAGCAAAATACTACTTTTGCAATAATAATAAGAACTATAATGGCTACTGTAATTGGATGCCCAGTGCTTAGTTTCGATGTTCATTTAAAGGTGTGCAACTAGATGCACATTAATCTAACAAATATATTTCAGAATGCTTAAGGGAAGGGCAACTTTACAGGAATAAGCTTTTCTCGTCATTGTCCATATTGTCTTTCACTCAAAGCAAATGAAAGCTATACATGAACATTTTAAAAATTAGTGTAACATACATTTATATCTTTCATAACTCTGCTTTTTTTCTCTATGTGCTCATTACTTAGGAGTACACTAAATGAAAATTCAAAATAAGTTGTTAGGTCCCATCATAGAAGTAGAATTTTCACCAAGATCATTTAACATTCCCAAATAAATCAGAATACAGTCAACCTTCCTTTAATTCATATCTTCCGTGGAAAATGTAACTACCTTTCTCTACCTTATTCTTGATATTTCAAATCCCTTAGAACTACTATCAGCAAAATGAATTAGATATAAACCCCCACAAGCACATGTATCATTGTGACAGTCTGTGTTAAAAAACGATAATGGCA
Source organism: Propithecus coquereli (assembly GCF_000956105.1). Taxonomy (NCBI): domain Eukaryota; kingdom Metazoa; phylum Chordata; class Mammalia; order Primates; family Indriidae; genus Propithecus; species Propithecus coquereli. The sequence goes on along the minus strand of NW_012154173.1, from coordinate 3,991,522 downwards.
AAAACAAGGATCTCTATTGCAAAATACAATGCCCTTTACACAACACCCACAGACCTGAGTATAAGTCATGTTTCTACATATGATTTAGCAGTCAGTTAAAATCTCTAAGACTTTTTTTCTTCATTTGAAAAATGAGAATATTTTTCTTACTTCATGGCATTATTATCAAATGAGAAATAATAACAGTTGCGCTTTTTTAAAAGCCTATGTTTTGAAAAGCCATGAAAAGAGCCTAAGTGAAAATGCTTATGGAAGGCTTATTCCTATAACTCCACTTCCTCTTAAACATTTGTAAGATATATTTGCTAGGTTGATCTAGATGTACAATTCAATTCTCCAAAAAAGTAATTAAAATTCTCCCCACTTTTCCAACTTAAAAAAAAAAAAATCTGTGTGAGGCCGGATTTTCTTCATACACTTCAACTAAAACAACATATTGAGACAGATCGAATGGAGAAGCAAATATGAGGAACCAGATGTCTTTTATTAAGCCAGACATTTGCAAAATTAAGCCCGAGAGTTGCAGATGTAAAACAATGCCATTCCTGTCACTATTTTTTTTTTTTTTGCTTTGGAAAATATATTTCATTTTCATTAAAAACACTTATGTAAATATGTAATGGGTTTATTATTAGTATTTTAAGTGAATTAATAAATATTTAATTTTTTTCAGTTTTTTAATTTCTCATATGGTAAATATTGGTAGATTTATTCCACGTGAACTAGAGCTCACTGAGGTTCTTCATAATTTTTGAGAATATAATAGATATCTGAGACCAAAACAATTCAGAAACACTGACATAGACCAAGCACTAAACATATAGTAACTCGAGGGCTTTTAACACATCGCATGATTTCATATAGTAACAGTTGAGAAGTTACATAATTGTATCTATAACAGTGAGGCAGGAAGAATTTTCTTTCTCTTTCTTTCTTGCTTTTTAAACTTAAAAGAAATCATACCACTCATGTTAGAGAGAAGTCTCCTGTGCATGCTGATGGCATTCTCTCCATTCTTTCTTCCAAGTCTGTGAGTCTCATTTCATGTGTCCCATTTACAGGAGTAAAATTAGCATGTTATCCAGTCACCATTTGGCCCATGACTCAATGTCACTATAAAAATCATTTTAGCAGCTTCGTAGACCCAACTTCTTCTAGGATACATCGATGTGGAACGCTTCAATTTGTTTAATAAAGGAGACGTAAGTACTTACTTTTCATAGCCTCTTGTAATCTATCTAAATCTGTAAATACTACCACAGTAAAACCTTCTGGTTTATTCTCTCAAATAATTTATGTATATGAAATTTTAAAAAGGTAAAGGACATAAGGAAGGAAAAAAAAACCAATGGTTCTCAGTTTAGAAATCCATTAGACAGAGGAAGAATTCTTAGAGCAGCAATGTACCACATCTATTGTTAAAGAGTGAGAAAGTTAGGCTCTTTTAAGGAAGAAAAGGAAGAGCAAGCTTATTTCCTATTCATGAATTTTCACTGATTTTTAAGATGTGAGATTTATGTTTTAAAATTTAATCTAAGTTTAAATGCTTCAGTTTTTAAATAATAAAATGTCTTTTTTCTTTCCTTCTCCCATCAAACTTTGAATATTAGTATAATTGGATTTTTTGTATAAAAAAACTATATTATCTTGTCTGTAACCAATACTATCATTTTGTCATGTCTAGAAAATTCCAGTTATAGAGTGCTATAGAGACTGTTTTCTAGAATTTCAAAGCAAAAATATGCATTCTCTAAGATATAGGTATATTTCATGTAAAAGATATTTCCAAATCTCTGGTAGTCATAGCACTCAATAGAAGACCTGTGTCTAAATGCTTTATTGGAAACGCACACATACACACACACACACACACACACACACACTCACATAGCCACCACGCATGTAAAAATAACTAAATAACTTTTAGTGAATGGTAATTCATTAAAAGAAGTATAATCATGGAGAGAGAAAAATACAAGGTACGCAGCATCTATATATTTTATTTAAAATGTAATTATATTCCTTCCTTCATTCACATATTTAGTGTGTGCTATTTGTCAGCTATTGTTCTTTTATTGGAAAAGCAATCTATTGTCTGGAGAAAGAAAACATAATAAAAAGCAAAATACTACTTTTGCAATAATAATAAGAACTATAATGGCTACTGTAATTGGATGCCCAGTGCTTAGTTTCGATGTTCATTTAAAGGTGTGCAACTAGATGCACATTAATCTAACAAATATATTTCAGAATGCTTAAGGGAAGGGCAACTTTACAGGAATAAGCTTTTCTCGTCATTGTCCATATTGTCTTTCACTCAAAGCAAATGAAAGCTATACATGAACATTTTAAAAATTAGTGTAACATACATTTATATCTTTCATAACTCTGCTTTTTTTCTCTATGTGCTCATTACTTAGGAGTACACTAAATGAAAATTCAAAATAAGTTGTTAGGTCCCATCATAGAAGTAGAATTTTCACCAAGATCATTTAACATTCCCAAATAAATCAGAATACAGTCAACCTTCCTTTAATTCATATCTTCCGTGGAAAATGTAACTACCTTTCTCTACCTTATTCTTGATATTTCAAATCCCTTAGAACTACTATCAGCAAAATGAATTAGATATAAACCCCCACAAGCACATGTATCATTGTGACAGTCTGTGTTAAAAAACGATAATGGCAAAAACAAGGATCTCTATTGCAAAATACAATGCCCTTTACACAACACCCACAGACCTGAGTATAAGTCATGTTTCTACATATGATTTAGCAGTCAGTTAAAATCTCTAAGACTTTTTTTCTTCATTTGAAAAATGAGAATATTTTTCTTACTTCATGGCATTATTATCAAATGAGAAATAATAACAGTTGCGCTTTTTTAAAAGCCTATGTTTTGAAAAGCCATGAAAAGAGCCTAAGTGAAAATGCTTATGGAAGGCTTATTCCTATAACTCCACTTCTTCTTAAACATTTGTAAGATATATTTGCTAGGTTGATCTAGATGTACAATTCTAAACCCTTAAAATAACATAGAAACTGGATACTGTGTTGCTTAATGGTGGTGCAGATAATGAAAATATCCTTACGACTAATATCATGAAATTACTCCAAGGTCAAAAACTTGATCTAAACTCCAACTTACTCACAGACGGGCAGCCTGGTAAAATAGAAAGAGTGGGCTGGAACTTTGCATATCTAAGTTCTAGGCGCTTAATTAACTATGTGAAGATAAGCAGATCACTTGAATTATCTGGTCCTCAGGTTCTTCATCTGCTAAAAACTTTTAGATTGAAGTAGACACACTTTTAGGATTTGGTAACTTAGTACAATCAGGAGGCAGGGAAGTTTTCGGTGAATACTTATGACAAGTGATTAATACATTTCTCCCTCATTGGTCAGTTCTATTCAACATACTTTTATATAACACTGACCATGTGTAAGGGAACCTGCTTGGAATTGTTTGTGATTAAAATATTAACAAAATTCAGTTCTTGTCTTGTTGGAGACTGTAATCGGTATAGAAGCAGAGGTAACCATAATGCTACTTAGAATTTAAGTGCCCTGTGCAAGGACAAATCAAACCCATGAATTGCTAGCTAATGAGATAGGGAAAAGACTTTAAAAAGAAGATGGTGTTTGGCTGAGTTTTGAGGGCTAAATCCATTATAACAAGCAAGTTTGTAAGGGAAAAGACATTCTAACTGGAATAATAGACTTGAGCAAATGTATCAGCAGAGAAGCTCTGGAAAATTATTGTGCATTATTCTACAACATACCAAGTACGAGAACAAGTGGTTGAAATTGAAACAGCAAAAGGGGATCCTTTCCAGAGCATGAAAAGCTTTAAAAAAATGCTAAAAATAATTCATAATATGTTCTATAGGCTGTGGGACTGGCTTTGAAGGTCTTTGAGAAAAGTAAAAAAGTGACTCTAATAGCAGCATTTTGGATAGATTAGGGC
>NW_012154173.1:3972410-3985973 GCF_000956105.1 Propithecus coquereli | reverse complement strand
CAGGCCTCTATTTTTGTAAATAAAGTTTATTACATTTATTTAATGTATTGTCTATCACCACATTTATACTATAAGGACAAAATTGAGTAGTTGGAATAGAGATCATATGACCCTCAAAGCCTGAATATTTACTATCAGGCCCTGTACAGAAAAGGTTCCATGACCTTTAATCTAAATACTTAGGACAAGAAAAGGCACTACTTGCTTTATGAACATGTGAACAAGACAATTGTTTCACATTCATGTGGTAGGCCAGTAGTTTAACAAGAGTCTGTTAAATGTTTACCATTGACTACTGTTACACCTACCTATTTATTTTTCTCTCTTTTGTAGTCCCTGCTATGTGGATATTTGTTAGCAATGACTGATGTGGAAACTACATATGCAGATTTTATTGCTTCGGGAAGAACAGGCAGAAGAAATGCAATACATGATATCCTGGTTTCCTCTGCAAGTGGCAACAGCAATGAATTAGCCTTGAAATTAGCAGGTCTTGATATCAACAAGACAGGTGAGTCATTTGGCACACATCTTTCTATGAACATGGAATGATTTGCAGCATTTTACTAAGTAGGATTAAGGCATGAAAAGCCACCTTTGAAAGTAAACTAATAGAGTTATAAACAGTGTAGGGCAAGATGCAAATCTAGGACTAATCTCTTAGTCACTCTCACTCTGTTTTCAATGACTTCTCTTTACAAATTTCCCACTCAAATGCAGAGTCCTTAAACTGATTTTATTAATTCAATCAATAATACAAATGGTGGGTTTTTTAAATCCTAATCTCTATAAAAGCTCTGAAATTGCTTATGTAGAATATTTAGCAAAGGCGGAACTCCTACCCTTGACAATATTGGCCACCTCTAACACCTAATAGATATTTAACAAGATTCACAGATGAATGTAATGGACCTCAGTTCTAAGAACTGTTTCAGAAGAAAAGGGTCTCCAGAATCAATTTTATTGAGAATGGAAATAAAATAGTCTGTTATATAAGTAAATTTTAGTTAAAGGAACCTCTAGTTTTCCCTTTCATCATAGAATAGGTTTATGAAAAATTTTCTTTTAACTGGGCCTTGAATTCTTACTTAAGGAGTCTAACTGCTAATGAAAAACAAGTTTACACATTAAAATACTTGACAGCCTTACTTCTTCTGAATATTAGAACAAGTCCTGCGGCTTTTGTAAATATCAAAGTTAAATGTATTTTCCTGAAAAGACTTGGGCAAAAATAACCTTTAAAGGTAAAAAGAATTCATGATTAAGGATCTCATGCTATATATGTAAAAAGCACTTATCGTAGTTTCTGACTTGCAATCAATCATTCAATGGCTTCGCTATTAGAATTTTTATGGCAAAGCTTTCAGACTATTGGAGAACTGAGTCAGAGTATGTATATACTAACGAAACAGCTCAGCAGTGTTACCTTGAACTAAATACATAAGAAGAGCGTTGGATTCAATGTCTAAAGATCCACAGGTCACAGATTGGTCTTTTCAAGTTCAGATTAATAATAAAACTTCATCATCACCACTTTGGAACATATAGACCTATGTATATTTTAGGTTTTATTGTTTTTGTATTATTACTACCAGTAGTTACTTCCCAAAGCAGCTCTGAGACAGACTACATAGGGAATTATTCCAATTTGGTAACATGGGATGGGTAAATACACTTTTCCTGTAGTATTTGAGAATTTGCTGATTTCTTTCATAAGATTTATATTTTTTATTTTTTTATTAATATTGTATTTTCAATAATCTGCATTAATTTTAGCCACCCTTAATGTAGGACATTTTTTATTCCTAGTGTAATTTAATTTTTCTGTTTTCTCTGAAATTGAGAATTGTTAGATCCAAGACCTTTCTTATACAAGAAAATATACTAAATTATTATAAATAACTTGGATAGTAAGCTGACATTTTATATGAATAACTAAAGTAAATAAAATTATTTTATATTTTATGTGTATGATTAATTTAAAACAATTTAAATATCTTTATACTTCCAAATGTCTTCTCAAAACATTTCTGTATGTTAATTGCAATTCTCTAAGTCCTTGCAAAATTTTCTGTTTCTCTTGAAATCATAAAGTCCAGAACTTGGCAAAGTATAAAGAGCACTGATGTTATTTTTCTAAGTACAAAGAACTAAAAATAAAAACTGTACTATATAAAAGTCTAAAATATAAAAAATGACAAAAGTATAATGACAAATTTAACATAGCTGAGAATTTGTAATTTCTGGGTGTTTCAGTTTGATTTTAATTTTTACTAAACAATATTTCTGCCCCACATTCACCGTGCATCTATTTAGCCATGGGTCTGTGCTTGCAGCATAATAAGGAGGCCTGAGAAGTGTCCCCAGACACTCAAAAAGTTGCAAGCCCCATGGGAGTCAAGTTCTTCATCTTATATTTATGCAGTCACTTTCATCCTTAAATTTCTACTGTCTTACATCTGTCCTAATTTGACTTCATTCATTTGGTTACCAAGAGTTTCTCCTATTTTTCAAGTTCTTGTTGCATGCTAATCTACACATCTCAGATTCAGGCCATCTGCACATCATGGGAGCCTATTCATTACTTTAATAATGAAATAGTGTATGAAAATGATACATAATGCTTGGTCATACCCTTGGTACCTCTTTAGAACAGAATATGATTTTTATGTGGAAGGACTACTTTTATTTTCCCTAAAGACTGAGTATCGTTGGAGTATCGAGATGTTTTGTATGTACTTAAGAGTAAAGGATAAATTGCCTTTCAACATTATGATCCAAAGAATGGACCTGCCCACTTACCTTCATCCATTTGATTATAATAACCTCTTAGAAAATATCAATATGATTTATATTATTGCAACACCCCAAAATATTTTGTCCCCCAATCCATCTTGGCTGCATAGTAACCAAATAACACGTGCAGATATCTGGATCTTTAAGTCAAGGAGTAGCTACAGCTTGTACTCATATAAAGTGACCTATTGTCAGGTGAAAGTATTATTTAGTTTCAGTGTCTGTTATGTCGCTGGCTAAGATTGCTGCTAAGTGTGCAGTTATGAGGGTAGTTTTGTTAGAATTATACATGAGTTCTCTAAGGGCAGGCCAGAGGCCATTCTAACTGCTTGCCAAGGGACTAACCAGCTGATATAACGTCCTTTCATCTTCCACTATTGCTTTTATACCTCTGAGAAATCAGCTGGGTTATCCTCAAGTGCTTTAAAAAGTGAAAAATGCAATTTTAAAATATTTCTTCAAATAAAATATGCATCAAAAGGTAAAAATGCTCCCACTTCTGATTTCTTAAGACATTTCTGATTCCTGGAACCTGTGAAAACTAAATGTAAGTGGCATGACCTGGCCATGAGATTTCCTAGCTATTTATTAAAAACACAGCTGATAATTAACCACTCTGAAAATTCTAACGCTGTTTTGTTTTTGAGCCATGCTGTCCCAAGTTCATGGAATTAGCCAGCCCTTGAAAACTTAAGCAATTTTCTTGATGTTGAACTGACCGCCAAGAAAATACATTTGTCTCTATGAGGATTTCAGACTTCTTGAGTATTTCTAAAGTTTCCAATATAATGTACAGAGAGTTGATAAATATAAGCAGTAGTTTTATTTTGCCTTTATCTTTTCTTTTTTCATTTTCTTTCATAGAAGGTGAAGAAGATGCACAGCGGAGTTCAACAGAACAGAGTGGGGAAGCCCAGGGAGAAGCAGCAAAATCTGAAAGCTAACATCCCACCTTGACCTTCGACAACACCTGACGATGTCTCAAATCTCCAGGCGTGGCTGGAGTGCATTTGTTTCCATGAGTGAAAAGGGGAAAAGGAAAATGGCTGTGCTGCATCACAGGATCCTGCTCGTTATGTTAAAAATGGGGGCAGAGGCTGTGGCTACAGACAGACTTTCCTCTACCTTTGTCATTAGCAATGGTTGAAATCATGTGGCCTGTGCTTGGATGTCATTTTTGTTTGGATCCTTTCACATGACCATATGATGAAATGCTTGTAGAGAGTAGTACTGACCTAGATGATGATTCTTCCTGTAGCATCTGGCCCTCACGATGTCAGAGGATTTAATTGTGTCTAATTGCGGAGGGTTGGTTGAACCCCAGAGTTTAAATATCTCTGGCTCAAGTATTCACCCAGTAAAAGAACCATCCAGAAAGAACTGTTTTTAGCATTGTGTATCTGTGTGTTACTGATGTGTTATTTACACTGTTTTGTATTGTACAATATAGATGCTCAGCACTGCCCCCCTTCTCGGATTGCTTATGAAAAACAAAAATGATGTACATTACTGTGAATTTTTATACCACTCATTTTTAAAAGGGCTGTCTTGTTTTTAATTTTCCGTAGTGTGGTGGTGTACACAAGATAGAACACACTTTTTAAATGTAATCTTTCCCCTTGATCACTATACGTTGATGAATGAAATATAACAAATTCATCAAGATTTCTTTGCTTTATTATACAGGCATTTGACAATATCCATTAATGTGAATATTACCTGAATTCAGTCTGTTTGGTGTCTACACAGACCAGAATTCAATCTGTCAATTTTGTTTTATTTCCAAGTGGATGACTTCTCCCAACTAATATTTTTGGTTTTAATTATGAGAATTTTGGAGAATTAGGAAGGTAAAAAAGAAAAGCCAAGATAATACTAAGAACTGGAAATATTTTGTACTATGGAATCAAATTTCTCACGATGTTGTACGTTACTATTTAAATCTGGAGGACAGCATACCTTCCCAGAAGGTATTTTTCAGGATGAAAAGATGGAGATAGTCATCTCTTTGCAATCATGTGGACACCAATCACAAAAGTAAAGCCCTTGTGTTGTGTTTTTCATGTCTTTTTTCAGCCCTATCAGATCCAAATGTTATTATGCACTTTTTAATGTTTGTAAAATTTTACTAATAATTAGTGTGAATTGCATTCTGATACAATAATTATCATCATTAGAAGCTAACAAAATCCTCATTAATATGGTGTTTGATGGCCTCTGCTGTGTTTTGACATCATGGTTCTTATATGGAAAGTTTTTGTGAGTTGTGTAATCCCTCTGGTCAGTATTATGAAATCATTTATCAGTGGTAATAAATAAGGAACCAGTAATATGCCAGTGGTTCATGAATTACTGGACAAATAGCAGACAACAGGAAGTCTCTTTACAATAAAAAGCCCACTTAGCTGTCCTCGAGGGCTTTGATAGAGTCCCAGGTGAAATAGGTAGAGCAGCATTTCAACAGGTAATCTATGTGGTTATACCAGGAACTCAGCCCTTCTTTGTATTAATAATTGTATATTGGACGCAAGGTAAGTCTGCTCACGTCTCCCTTTACACAACTTTTCAACTGACTGAGATAGGGGCATGGGTCTCATTTAGCCCTCAATCAGATTTTACTAGAAGAAAATGTTAACGATGTGAGTCTTTCCAAGAAGAGAAAGAGGAAATATTAAATTTGGAGTACTCCTTTCTATCTAAGCCATCAGGGGCCAAAATTTCCAGTTAAAATTCAAACAAATCACCCATTAGTAGACTCACAAGTATAAAAAGAGGTTCCTGGGGCTGTTTTAGACAGTCTCTGGTAGTCTGTTTTTAAACATCCAACCCCCGTGATCAGTTTTCAATATCCTCAGTTACTATCTTTATAGCTTTCTTGTGAATCTAAAGTTCTCTTCTTTCTTAAAGTTGTGGAATTCTGAACTGATTTCATGTGATTTTGTAAAGTTTAGAATCAGTGCTGAGTACATGTGGAGGGTTTATATTCATATGTGATACACTATTATTAATGCATGTGGTACCATGCTTGTCTTTGAATATGTAAATAGTGCTAAATTACAAAGTCATATGGAGCTTTTGGTTCAGTTTGGCCTCTTACTGCTACCTTGTCTGCTATATTCTAACCCAAAGGCATTCCCAAACCAAAAATCACTTGTGGAATATAGGATGTGGACTTCCCAAAATGTCCACATCTTACAAATTTTGCTTGTCAAGAGGTCACAGTATCTTCCAAATTTTATGGTAATAACTTTTATTTGTAAATCAATAATACACATGGATCTGAATTTTTAAGGAGAGAAGGAAAGGGCAGGAAATCAAGGCCTTGGTTTGATAATAGACACTGGATGCCTATTAACCAACTACCCCTATGCTAATCACTTCTCAGCACATATTCCACCATTTAATCCTCAAAGAATTCAATTAGAGTGGTATCTTTATTCATTTCACAGATTACAAAATTAGTACCCAAAAAGGTATAGTTTTTCCAAGCTTAAAAAACTAATAAGTGACGAATTTAGGATTTGAATTTATGTTTGTCTGTCTCCAAGGAGCTTTCTACTGTGCATATCATAAAATTAAAGCCAATTGCAGAACTGTAAGGAAACTTCTAGAGATGGATTTGTTCAGCCAACATATTTTAGAGAAAGAAACTGAATCCCAGAAAGGGAAATTGCCTTTCTCAAGGTTACCTATATGGGTAATAACATAGATGAGACTAGATCATAAAAAAAGCAGTTTTTTTAAAAAAGAAATTCAACTATAACTTATTGGAGGAGAAGGGTATTTGTCCCAGAAGGTATTTTTCTGGCATGTGGTCTGTAAACTTAGCATGATTCATATTTTTTATTATGTCTCATGCTACTTATTTTGTTTAATTACATAGACATATTAAGATTCCAGTTTTTGACTCATTTGCAACAAGTGTGAAATTGTCAAGTTTATCTTTTGTCAATTGTAAGCATCCTATGCCGTCGTTTTGTTATCATAAATTCACAGAAATATTTTTCCAATAGATAACAGACATTGCAATCCAATTCTTAGGCAATACTCCCAGAACAGCCCACTGTAAATGCCCTATACCTGAGTCTCACTCAAACACAGTGCAACGCGCCATGTTAGAAAATGAATAATATTGCTATTTCTCTTTGGAGAAACAATAATGGGTGAAGAAATGTAACTGCCAGGCAGCAAAGCTTCTGAGTGAACTCTGTAGTAGTATAGAGAAAATGTATAGTCCTCAAGTGAAAACAGGAAAGAATCTATGATATATGATGTCTTAGTAGGCCCTAAATTATGCTTTAATTACAAGAATGGCAGTCTCTGAAGTCATTTGTGAGCTTGTATGACTTTTGTATTTAGCAATGTTGCATGCTCACATAATTGGTATTAAAAGTAACACAGTTTTCTGAAATGTTCACAGTCTATGAAGAGTATTTATTGCACATACACTATGTAGTTGGGGCTGGAGAAAGTGCTGCAGGTGATACAGCAGAAATCTAAAGCCTCAGCCAGCCTGCGGTGGACCCACCCAGCACTCCACCTTCACTTTGCCCTGGCCTTCACTCCAGTAATGCTCACCTCTATTCTGCACTACTTTACCTCTCATTGTAGCTACTTCCTGGACTTTGTCATCTACCAAAATCTTCCCACTTCCTAGATCTTAAATTTCAGCATCACACTTATCATTTTTAATTGCTCATCTGCAGGGAAGAGATTTTCAATCAGGAGAAAGAGATGTGTATCAGAATCCCCCAAAAGTTTTTACGACACCCACCCTGTACCCACGCACACATAGATACTTTTACACACAAACATTCTATTTCCCTTGAAATAATTCTCTGTGTGGCTTTGATACCTTTTTCCCTCCCACCCGCACCCCCACCACTTGAGAACCATTGATCTAGAAGAAGTTCAAGGCTTCCTGATGCACCCACCCTGCCCACTCCACTACAGAGCTTCTAAATGAGTCAGAGATAAAATCAGTCGTCACATACACCCATGATTTTACTGTGTTAGGATAACATTGTGGAGTAGAGAAGCAAAGAGAGCTTAACTTTTAATTTTGACATTGCTGTCACTTTGTCGTATTATTTTTATTACATCCAAGCAGTGAAGACCATGCGGAGACCAAGGTGGGACTCAGGAAAGTAGGCATCAAACAGTGCTCAGCCTGAGTCCAGGCTGGGTGTTCAGTAGAAGGCAAGAGGAAATATAAATATTTAAGTTCATGTTATTCAGGTCACAAGGATAAAACACTACCTAAGCACTTGGAACAAACAGAATGCTGGCCAGTGAAACAAGTCATAGAACCTCTAATGTCTTTTCTTTTATATTTCTTGCATCTACCTAGTTTGGGTTGTTGGGATTTTGGATCCTTGCCATCTCTCACAGTAAAGTCAAAATTAACAAAACTATCTGACTATAATCCACTAACTGCCTAACCACCACTACATCTCCTTTCTGATTATATCAAGATAGACGTTTCCTCAGCAGTCTTCCCCCTAGTCTGGAATCCCTGGTTCATGTTTCTCCACGGTGCTCTCAAGTTTGTTACTTTCCTGTCTTTCTGCCATCTCTGCCCAATCAATCAATCAATCAAACCATCTCCCTTCTTTTTACTTGTCTTCTAGATGACTGTAAAAAGTGTGTAACAATGCTTACTCATTGCCTGCAGGCTTGGTGTAGACATAAATGCTGCACCGCTCTCTCTTTTCATGTCCCTGGACACCGAAGAAGCTTCCCACGTCTTGGCTAAGATGTATTTCTTCTTCTGATGTTTCTAAACAATTTTCTTCTAACCTTAACAGAAAGTCTATTTAATTATCCCTTTTTTTTTCTTTACTAACTTTACTCTTTACTAACTTTCCACAAATGTTCTTAAGTTTTCAAGTTCCTGTTTCCTTCACAACTTATGTTTCTCAAATAGTAATCTATACTGCCTGTTTTAATGCTTCTCCTTATTTCTTATCCTTTTGCAATTTGACTTCTAGTTAAATATTTCTCATTGCCAATGACATCTTTAGTATCTCCTGGACTCTCAGTAATTGTCACTGAATCCCCAAGCCAATGTGGAAACTAAAAAGGTGGTGATGATTCAGAGGACTCAAGATTCACCTAAAATCAAATTTAATGTTTTTATATTATATGTTTTTATATTGTTAATTGGTATTATTATAATTGGTATTAATTGGTATATTATTAATTGGTGACAGAGTAGAGCTACATAATAAAATCTTCAGGACTGAATCCACATGCCCCAAGAGAAAGTGAAGTTTCTCTCTAAGATTGCATTTCCATAATGTATGCATATGTCATTACTTTATGACCACAATCTCCCCATAATGTTTGCTTGCTACATCCTCATGTCCTACAGTTCTCATTTCTTTTTAGTGGTAATTGCCACATATCTGGGCACTAACCCAAAGCTTGGACATCCAGAGGTGAGCAAGACTATCTCGTGTTGTTGTAGAGTTCTTTGTTCCCTTATACTCTGAGATGAGAGTATCACTAGTTGCTCTTAACGGTGGCTGTGTACAAGCAAAACCCCAGTCCCACTGTACTTCTCTGTATTAGGTCTAAACAAATATATCTACACCAATAGCCAAATATAGTGGATAGTGTATGTGTTTTATTAGCTTACCCGACAGTATTTAATCTGGTTCACCATTAAATCGTTTTTGAAATGTTTTATTCACCTTCCTTTTTTTCAGTTGTTTTTATTTAGTTATTTACTTATTACTCTCTTCTCTCTGACAACTAATTCCTCACTCTCCTTAACTAGTTCCTCTTTCTCTACCTCTCCACTAAATACTGTGGTTCCCTGGGATTCCATCCTTATTCCTCTTCGCCAATCTCTCTCCAGATGGCCTGTTCCACTCCCATACAATCAACCACATTTACCATGGTGAATCTTATGTCTTTATCTCTACCCCAGAAGTCATTCCTCATTACCTATTGGATAGTCGAACATGAATTTCCCAAAAACATCTTAAAATTCAACATTGCAACACTAAATCCAGTGTATGATCTTATTCCCAAACCTCCTTTTCTTCACATGCTACAGGTCTCATACAATGGTAGCATCAGTTTCCCAGCAACCTTAAATCAAAATCCTAATAGCTACTTTAACTCTTTTCTGTTTCTCCAATTGTTTTTTAGTCCATCAATTCTAATTCTTCACTACTTGTTGAAACTATCCATTTTTTTTTGTCTGCACTCTAACCCTTTCAATCATCACTTGTCCAATGTAATGTAATGGCCCGCTCACCTGGACCTGCCTCATCCAGCACTCTTCCTATCCATCTTGCAACTAGATGTATTTTTTTAATATATAAATCTGATCATTTCACTTCTTCATTTAAAAAATGCTTGAATTTAGCCAGACAAAACTTTTCTGTACAAGTATCACATTTTATTTGTGTATAACTCCTTGCTCTGTGTTAGCTTTTTTCCTGTTCCTAAAATGTTCTTTATGCTTTTGGGCAAATTCTCATTAATCTTTTCAGAATATGCCCGTTGCATCCTTTTCTTTAGAGCCTTTCTGACTTACATCCCATTCCCAACTCTACCCTAGGAAATTAGCTGTTCCACGCTCTTTGCTCCCTAACACTTTATCTGCAAATGCATTTCACTGTGTAGCTATTTGTTTACATGCATTGGCCCTCTTTTATTCATCTTTGTATCCTCATTGTTTATTAGACATTCATTGTTTATTAGACATTATAAACACAAATGTTTATAAAAAATGATGTCTGCCCTCCTGAAGCTCACAATATAGTGAAGGGACATAGATCAATTAGGGAAAATTGCAATTCAGATATAAAGTTGATGGTTGAAACTGCATCACATTGTAGAAGATAAAAACTTGATTTGCATCACCTTTTTTTCTAGTTTATACAAGAGTAACTATTTTTAAGTTTGTATTTCAAACTGCACGCTGCACATACACACACACAAAGATTTGATATGATTTACAGAGATGAGATGTCCAATAAAACAATACAGAAATAAATGAGAAAATTAGGGTAAACCATCCAGCTAAATAATAACCCTGGTGAAGACATTCTTGGGCAATGTGTAGCACAAATTCCCTTTAGTTTGCTGGAATTAAGATTAGCCAGAAGAAGGAGGTTGTAGCTTACTCTCTGCGCCTTAGCAACACATCAGTCAGATTGAAGAGGCTCTCCACGAAGGTTCTTGCAGGCCTTGAACAGGTTTCACTGGAGTTTCTAAGAATATGCTTTATAGAAATGTACTCTAATAGCCTAAAAGAAATGGGAGTTCTGATAGGATAAGATAAACTTCAATGGAAGGAATTCATAAGAAAAAAAAATAATAGAAAGGGATAAAGAAACACATTTCTATATACCCAAGAAAAAATGCACACTGACATATATGTATAGAACCTTAAAGTCTTTTCCTGAATATTTTATCTTTTAGAAAACATTGGTAATCAAATTAACATCGGAAATCTAACAGAACTAAAGAAATGTTGTGCACCTTTTGACTCCGAAACTAAAAAATGAGACTGACCAAGGTACTGCTGTGGGTAATCCCTAACATCTTAAAATTAGCCATTCGACATGTTTGCACTTGGCTGCCATGATTCATTTTACACATCACTTGAGTAGGAAGGTGTGACTATGATGACTGTCCTGTTGAATTTCTAAGTTTTCTTTTATCCTACATGCTCTTTGGAATTCATGGAATAATATATAACCATGAGGTTTAAGGGCAAAAGTTAGGTAAAAATAGCTGTAGCTAAGGAGTGACTTTAACAGATTCTGTCTTCTCAGATGGTCCTAAATAAAATCCAGTGAATCATAAAATTTGTTTAAGCAATAAAATTGAGCATTTACTAAGTTTAAGTCTCTATTAAGTGCAGTAAGAAATGAAATTTTTAAAAAACCACAAAATCCAGTATAACAATAGAAACTTAAATATATGACAGGAACCATAGTTTTTTGATTACTATTCCCAGCCTTCGCCCATTACCACTGCATCCCTCCTTTTAAGACATTTTTCTTCAATTCCACTCTCTAATGAGAATTTACTTTTTGCTCAGCTGATTCCCAGGCCTTTTGTAACGCAGAATTGGGAGAATAGATACACAGGTTAGAGTGATAAGAGGAAAAGGAAGATTTTTAGATAAAGAATTAATGCCAAAGTGTTCTTTGTGGGGGATAAACCAAGTAATGATTCAAACAGACCAAAAAAAAAAAAAAATTTAAGCTAACATGTTTAAGTCAACTTGCATAATTAAGAGCTAAGAATTAGAGAGAAGATTAAAAAAGCAGTGAAATGGGTTTCTTAAACAAAGTTTGAGAGGTTTGACAAGTAAGTAGCTTAAATGAGAAAGAATGAAACAGAATTGGGATGGAGACAAAAGAATCTTTTTATAGGTTCTGAACTAGATCTTCCTTAATATCCTTAAAAAGATACTAGTAAATACTAGGAATCCTTTTCAATTATTTCTAATTGTTAGATGAGACTTTTTTGAATTAGACTCCGTACAAAGACAAGTCCACATGGGACCCTAAAGTTAAAGAATATTCATTGAATAGAAATGATAACACAAGTACATATGTATGTATAATGAATGTCCGAAAATGATAAGCAGTAATAGATGATCATGGAACATCCCATAGAGACAGATTCTGGGGAGGAATGTCACTTTATAGGAAATACTATAGAGAAAGATGCACTGAAATTATATTTTGAAATATTTATTTCATTGAAGAAAGAGAAATTATATTCTACATTCTGCATTCTACATAAAAAAAATAACATAGACTGAGGTGCATGGGTAGGAAAACAATTTGAAAAACAATCCCAGTTAGCTAGAGCACAGTACGTAAGCGTTGAGTCAGAGGAGAGACACTGTGCCAGGTGGAGGAGTAGAAATATGAGAATCTACAGAGGAGGACCTGGAAGCTCCAAAGCTGATGAAAGTCAGTGAGGATTTGAGGCTGTGCCTCACATAGTCCAGCAGTGGCTGGCCGGCCAGCTCTTAGAGATCAGTTGAGGGCAAGAGTGTGAACATTCAGGCACGAGGACCCTGAGCCACAGATGAGGCCCGTGTAAGGAGCCTGACATAGAAGCAGAAGAATTTACGTTTTGAAGGTAAGGTGAAGGGCTCGAGATGAAAGCAGACACAGGACTTGCTGTCAAGGTTAAAAATTCAGCAACTGAAAAAGCCAGAGAGATGTCAGAGGGAAAATGAGAAATGGCTGAGATGCATACACCGAGGCACAGACAGGATTCTTTCCGGCAAAGCAGCTGCTGCTGTCCTTCATCCACACTTTCTCCTCATGCCCTGATCCACCTCTCGGTTTTTAAAGGTGCCATATATCTCCACTGGCAACATGAGGTTCAAGTACAAGAGAAAAATGTCTTTTTTAGGTAACACCATAGGAAGGGGGTAGAAGACTTCATTGTCTTTCCTCAGGGTAATAGTAATATTGTGTGCTGAACATGTATCAGATGATTATATTACCTCTATTTTCATAATTACTCTGGACTATGAATATACTTATTTCCTTACAAATGGGCAATCTAAGACTCAGAGAGGTGAAGTGGCTTGTCCAAGGCCATGAAGTTTTTATATTGCAAAGCCAGGAAAGAAAATTATGTCCATCTTCTCTAGCCACAATTCTCATGCTCTTTCAACTGCACAAGAGCTATCCAGTAGAAGAATAATACAGGCCAAACATGTACTTTTACATTTTCTAGTAGCCATATTAAAAATTTACAAAGGATTAAAATAAC
>NW_012154173.1:3970055-3971825 GCF_000956105.1 Propithecus coquereli | reverse complement strand
CCTAGAAGACCCTGTCATGTTCCCTCTAGTCACTGCTCTCTGGAAAATGCTGTACCCTCTGGGACTAGTAAATGGTAAATCCTCATCTGTCCTTCCAGAGCAGGCTGTAGAGTTCAGAACAGAATGGTTCCCTACTGCACTAATGTTCATTGCAGGTTGCCCTTCTGTAGAGTTCTATTGTCATGTTTCTCAGGTCAACCTGAAGCCCCAGAAATTATAACTCACCTGCCAACCTGCTTATCTTTTAGAGGTCTCCACCAAGACAACACGGATCCTTCAAACTGCTATATTCCCTGGTCCATGCAGGTCTAATCTCCATTCAGTCCTGGACCATCAAGCCGGCTCCAACTCCATTCAACTCTTCTTGGTTGCACGATCCCAGGAATTTGGTCCTCTCCTCACCTTTCCTGAGCTACATATCTACTTATTTTCCCACCTGAGTTTTACCTCCTTAATTATCAACAGATCAGATGACAACTTTGTGAAACCAATAATAAATATTTCAGTTTTCTACTGCACAGGCTTTGCTTTAAGTCCCAAGCTGCTTACTCCCTTTTCCTAGGTACATAATTCCCCAACTTTTTGCTTTAGCTCTGCTCATTACCACACAAATCCTCTGGTGCCATAAACTAAATTCTATAGAAACAGCATTTGTTCTTTCTGTTGGTCATTTACCTCCCCCAAATTCATGTGATTTAAAATACATTTACTAAGAAAATTCAGAATTGGTGTCTTCAATGAGTGTTCCCTCACTGACATAATTAGAAAATAATCATCAATTATGACACTTCCTAACTCTAATTAACCTGAGGAAACATAAAAGCGGATCGAATCCTTGAGCCCTATGCTACAGTAAGTCCTGAGTAAACAACTGCTAGATATATTAAATAACCCAGCAATATTTTGCCCATTTGTTGGAATTACAATTGTTTCATAGTGCTGGTTTTTTTCTCTGCTCTCGGAACAATGCTTTGTTGTATGTTCAGCCCATACAAGAATATTTTGAATGAGTCTGATTCTGCAAAGACAGCATTCACAGTTGAGAAAAGGAAAACATGACCATCTGTTCCCTTCCTTCATGGCTCAATCTGGCAATATCCTAATACAACTGTCTTCCTTCTTAAGTCCATCCTACTCAGCCCACCTGCCTCGTGCCACCAGTTTCCCACTTGAGCTTCCTCACTTACATTGTGTCTCTCCTCATTCCTGTCCTCCTACTCACATATCACTACTTTCCTCCATTTTATCTCTTCATGATTCTTATAATCCTCAAGCATCCCCAATCAGTTGCTCTCTGTTCTCCATCCTCCCAAGCCCAGCTTCCTTCCTCAATCCTTCTGCCTAGCACTTTCTGCACCCTGCTCAGCCACTGCCCAGCTTAATGCGGAAGAAAGAGTAAGGAAAGGAGCTCCGTACATAAGCTTCGAAGATATGGCTCAATCTGAAGTCTGTTGGAAGTATGGAAATAACTCCTAGGTATTGGTGAGGACTGAGGGTATAAGGTAAAGTAGGAGAGGAAGGTTGCATAATTAGCATTGGTGGTAAGAGTATTCTTCACCTCTATTATTATAGATTTCCACTGAGTCATTTATCAACTATGAGAGAGGTGATAGGTGGTACTCAGTGCCACCAATTGCCACCATCACCAGAATCCAAACTTTTGCACTTTCCCCTAGCTTCAGAGAGACACCTTGATTTCTCCTCTGTCCATTCGGTGGAACTCTAAATGACGGACAATTTTAGAAAACACTTAGCAAAAAATTATATATA
>NW_012154173.1:3969366-3969788 GCF_000956105.1 Propithecus coquereli | reverse complement strand
ACAAGAGCTATCCAGTAGAAGAATAATACAGGCCAAACATGTACTTTTACATTTTCTAGTAGCCATATTAAAAATTTACAAAGGATTAAAATAACTCAATATATTTAAAATATTATTTAGTATACATAATCAATACAAAAATTATTGATACATTCTTTTTCTTTAGTGGCATGTCTTCAAAATCCAGTGTCTATTTTACACATATATCTCGATCTGGACTAGCCAAATTTCAAATGTTCTGCCTACCGTATCGCACAGCACAGAACTACATATCGTATTCTGCTTTCCAAGGATTAAGCAGGAAAAGGATTCAGTTTAGGGGGTGGGGGTGTTCAGTGTAGCTGTGTATGTATAGTTCTTTCTCAGTGATTTTTAACTTTAGGAAAATTGCAATTCAGATATAAAGTTGATGGTTGAAACTG
>NW_012154173.1:3963897-3964922 GCF_000956105.1 Propithecus coquereli | reverse complement strand
GCCCCTCCCCTGACTTATATATGAATCCCCATTCCAGCAGTGAGAAACTTGGCTGCCACCATCCATCACCCATTTATTGAACTGTCCCATTCCAGTGTACATGTATAGCTGTATTAGAATTATTAGCCTGTTCCTACATGGGACACAAATGTATTAACTAGAGCATATTACTTATGTGTGCTATTCCTTTTGCCTTTAGTCTTTTAGACTCCATTAATTTCCAAAGTTGCTAAAGTCAATGCCACTGCATACAGTGAGGTTGTATTGTGCATTTGTAATTCAGTCAGATTTTCTTGTTACAGTCTGCACTCTTCCGTGGGATCCCCTGACTCTCTAGGTAAATTTTTAAAATTTGCGTACATTAAAGCTCACTCTTTGGGCTGGAAATTCCTGTGGGTTTTGACAAATTTATAACGATATGTATGCATCCTTATAGTATAATACAGAATAGTTTCACCAGCCTAAAAATCACCTGTGCTTCACCTAGTTACCAAGTCTCCCTACCCCAAGCCCTAGGCAACCACTGATGTTTTGACTGTCTCATTCATAATTTTACCTTTTCCGGAATGACATATAATAGGAATCATATAGTATGTTGACTTTTCAGACTGGCTTCTTTCACTTGGCAATATGCATTTAAGTAATATATACTTGTCCATGTATTTTATGACTTCATAGCTAATTTTTTATGGCTGAGTAATATTCCATGATATGGATATACCACAGTTTGTTTATTCATTCACCTAGTGAAGGACATCTTGGTTGCTTTCAGTTTTTGGCAATTATGAATAAAGTCCCAGTAAACATTTGTATGAAGGTTTTTGTGTAGACAAAAGTTTTCAACTCAATTGGGTAAATACCTAGGAGCATAATTGCCAGAATATATGGTAAGACTATGTTTAGCTTTGAAAGAAGTTGCCAAGCTTGTCTCCAAAGTGGTTGTACCATTGTTTCTTCCTACCAACAATGAATGAGAGTACCTGGTACTCTATATTCTCACCAACATTTGCTATTGTAAGTTTTTT
>NW_012154173.1:3961259-3963847 GCF_000956105.1 Propithecus coquereli | reverse complement strand
CAGGCCCGTCTTGAATGAATATTTCTTTCCCAGCCCTAGAATCAGCCATTTTTTCCAAAGAGCCCTGGTTCTTTAATTGGAGAATGGTATTAGAAATCAAGATCTGGGTACTAGATTAGCTCATTGCTACTGGGGTCTTACTTCTTTTAGGCCCACTCCGCTGACACAGCAGAGTAATATATGTATATGTACTAAGCAGCGTATATATATATATATGCACACAGTTGAGTATCCCTTATCTGGTTTGCTTGAGACCAGAAATATTCTGAATTTTGGATATTTTTGGATTTTGGCATATTCGTATATAAATAATGAGATATCTTGGTGATGGGACCCAAGTTTAAACATGAAATTCATTTATGATTCATGTACACTTATATGCATTTCCTGAAGGTAATTTTATACAGCATTTTTAATAATTTTGTTCATGAAACAAACTTTTGATTGTGTTTTGACTGCAACCCATCACATAGGGTCAGATATAGAATTTTCCACTTGTGGAGTAACGTCAGTGCTCAAAAAGCTTTCGATTTCAGAGCATTTCAGATATTGATGTTGGA
Source organism: Propithecus coquereli (assembly GCF_000956105.1). Lineage (NCBI taxonomy): Eukaryota > Metazoa > Chordata > Mammalia > Primates > Indriidae > Propithecus > Propithecus coquereli. The sequence goes on along the minus strand of NW_012154173.1, from coordinate 3,963,287 downwards.
TTTTTGGATTAGGGATGCTCAACCTGTAAATATTTCTATATGTTATCATCTATATCTATATTGCCTTAAAAGTAAGTTCATATTGGTGTCTCCACCTCTAATCCAATACTACATGGATCGCCCCTCCCCTGACTTATATATGAATCCCCATTCCAGCAGTGAGAAACTTGGCTGCCACCATCCATCACCCATTTATTGAACTGTCCCATTCCAGTGTACATGTATAGCTGTATTAGAATTATTAGCCTGTTCCTACATGGGACACAAATGTATTAACTAGAGCATATTACTTATGTGTGCTATTCCTTTTGCCTTTAGTCTTTTAGACTCCATTAATTTCCAAAGTTGCTAAAGTCAATGCCACTGCATACAGTGAGGTTGTATTGTGCATTTGTAATTCAGTCAGATTTTCTTGTTACAGTCTGCACTCTTCCGTGGGATCCCCTGACTCTCTAGGTAAATTTTTAAAATTTGCGTACATTAAAGCTCACTCTTTGGGCTGGAAATTCCTGTGGGTTTTGACAAATTTATAACGATATGTATGCATCCTTATAGTATAATACAGAATAGTTTCACCAGCCTAAAAATCACCTATGCTTCACCTAGTTACCAAGTCTCCCTACCCCAAGCCCTAGGCAACCACTGATGTTTTCACTGTCTCATTCATAATTTTACCTTTTCCGGAATGACATATAATAGGAATCATATAGTATGTTGACTTTTCAGACTGGCTTCTTTCACTTGGCAATATGCATTTAAGTAATATATACTTGTCCATGTATTTTATGACTTCATAGCTAATTTTTTATGGCTGAGTAATATTCCATGATATGGATATACCACAGTTTGTTTATTCATTCACCTAGTGAAGGACATCTTGGTTGCTTTCAGTTTTTGGCAATTATGAATAAAGTCCCAGTAAACATTTGTATGAAGGTTTTTGTGTAGACAAAAGTTTTCAACTCAATTGGGTAAATACCTAGGAGCATAATTGCCAGAATATATGGTAAGACTATGTTTAGCTTTGAAAGAAGTTGCCAAGCTTGTCTCCAAAGTGGTTGTACCATTGTTTCTTCCTACCAACAATGAATGAGAGTACCTGGTACTCTATATTCTCACCAACATTTGCTATTGTAAGTTTTTTGGGATTTTAGTCATTCTAATAAGTGTGTAGCGATATCGTATTGTATATCATAAGTTAATATTGTATGCCATAAGTTACTATTCACATTTCAAACTTAGAACTATAGTGTTTTATTTAACTTTTTTGACAGTTGTATCTCTTCTCTTTTAAACTGAAGTTTTTTTCCTTAATGACATTTCATAAACAATGTGTCAAAGAAAATAATTTATTATGCTATTTATATATTTAGAATATACACAGGCATATCAGGCAAATGATGCATGCTCACAAATACAAACATACATATATAATATGATTATTGAAAACAATGTGGGATTGTGTAAATCTTTTTATTCTTAGACTATAGCTTACTATGAATGTACAATTAAATATATCTTATAAAATCACTTGAAATTATTGCTCCCTAAGTAGTTACGTAATCAACTCCATACACAATTAGGTTCATTTATGTTGCTTTAATTTTAATTTAGCATTTATTAATATTGTATGTTTCCAAAACAAAGTACAGTCCTCCCTCAGTATTCGTAGGGAGATTGGTTCCAGCTCCTGCCACAGGTAACAAAATCCGCGGATGCTCAAGTCCATTATATGTTTTAAAATGGCATAGTATGTATATTTAGAGAAATCATTTCTATGTTTATGCCTTTATAAAATTTCTTCCCTTCCTCAAAGGCACCCATGGTATTATTTCATATTTTTTCAATTTTTACTCTAAATAAACGCACATAGGTATTTCTGTGTTTGAGATACACACCTTCCCCCGCCCCCGCCCCGCCTTACTATTTTTGCTTAATAGTACTCGCTGGAGATCACTCCACATCAGCATATAAAAATATTTTTCATTCCTTTTTACATCCTCAGAGTCCCTCTTGACTGGATATATC
>NW_012154173.1:3949762-3950309 GCF_000956105.1 Propithecus coquereli | reverse complement strand
GGCATGATGAATGATGCAGCATCATGAATAAAGATGTAACCAGATTTTTAAAAATTGTATTTGAAAAGCATAGTGGCAACAAAATCTTTTTACTTTGTTCTTAATACAAACAGTTTCCCAAGAGCCATGGCATTGTGATAACAGCTACCTTTTTATCACAATGGGAGGTATGTCATTAATCAAGAATGACACTCTTGACAATAAAGAACATGAAGACATGGTTCTGTAACATGCACAGGAACATATGGGGTATGGATACTACAAAGAATATTCATGTGCACTGGCTGCACGTTAAACAAAAGATAAGGGCCCCATTTACTACCTATTATTCTAAACCTAGATTAATAAATCTCTATTTATCATATGGGCCCATGAAATTTGTTACATGGTTTTTTAAAATCAAATTATTAATTTAGACCTCACTTTTGACTAAGATGGAGGGAGCAACAGGAACTAGATTTTCCCTCATATCTTGTATAGACTGACAAAAAATTGGTAGCTATTTTTATCTGTGAATATGATGGATAGAACAAAATGTGAAGGAATA
>NW_012154173.1:3948379-3949712 GCF_000956105.1 Propithecus coquereli | reverse complement strand
TCCAACATTCAAACAACTTCTTTCCCTAACGGGATTCTAGAGTTCACAGTTATACTTAGTGACTACCATTAACCTTAACCCTAACCCAATTGAGTGTAAATTGTTTGGCACCTCCTAGGTGCTCAATAAAGTTTTATTTTTACCTTTACTGCCAATTATACCTTTATATTACACTTGATTTTCCACTGGACAGAATTTGTGCTCATGCAGCCAACATAATTACAGCCCATAGCTCTTGAATGACCAGACTATTTTCACAGGCACAGACTTGGAAAGGTTTCAATTTGTGGACAGCTAGAGAGACCTGCATGAAAACTTTTAATCTAAGATTCGTGAGGTGTCTACACTCAAATTTTAACATAAGGGATAGTATTTTTTGATTGTTCTCATCTACCATTTCTGCCAAGTTTAAGAATAATAACATCTATCCATGATTTCTCTTCTCTTCACCTACCATACTGTATTCATATCACCTTCAAAGCAACAGAACTGGCAAATCTCACATTTCTGAATCTGCCTTCTGCTAACTCGAAAATGGACACTGCTGTACTACTGAAATAGTTCGTTCTTTTCAAGTGCCAGGGTAAACTCTGGCTGATTCTGATAAAGTGATCTGAATTTTCAAGTATTGCACATGTCAGCATTCCAGTGAAAAACAAGCACAGAAGGGAGTTGTTTCCATTCACCAAAAAACCCCACAGGCTTGAACTGACTTGTCTTGTGTGCTTAAAGAAACCACAAGTGGTGCTACACTGCTGAGAACCAAAATAGTCGCTGCTATTCCTAATAGAATTTAAATTTGTCTTCTGGCTGCCCTGCAGTTGTCTTTGTCTGTTAAGCAAGACACCAAATGGCCCCTTCATGTCCCAGGTTGCCTATCAGGACAGTCTATGTTTCTGGGACAGAAGGCAGCTTAATTTAAAGAATAACAGAATTATTATTCTTTCCTAACTTTGTCTGAGAATAGCCACATTTATTTCATAAAAAATAATAAAAAACATATGATTGAGAATAATATGAGATTTAGTAGTGAAGCTTTTGTTACAAATGCCAGAGATAACATTCCTCCTAGGGAAAAAAAACTAGTGTCTGCAGTTGCCTTAAAAGATTTATTATCTTGAAGATACGGGAAAAAATAACATTAAACCTCTGTGGCAATTATTTTGATTTCAGTTGTGGTTGACCTTACCCTGCCACATTGCTCTGAAATTGTCATAGACTAAGTATTTTGCAAGTTTTATAGGCTATCAAATCTGACTATAAGAAGAGCCACACAATGAGTATTGCTGGATAAACTATGGTGTATATTCTCCTTTTTAGTCCCTAAAATTGT
>NW_012154173.1:3947095-3948329 GCF_000956105.1 Propithecus coquereli | reverse complement strand
CTGCCCATCTTTTTAATACAAGTCATTCTAATTGGGGTGAGATGAAATCTCATTACAGTTTAAATTTTCATTTCTCTGATGGTTAGTGGTGTTGAACATTTTTTCATATACCTGCTGGCCATTCGTATGTTTTGAGAAATGTCTATTCAGATCTTTTGCCCATTTTAAATTGAATTATTTGGTTTTTTGCTACTGAGTTTGAGCTCCTTATGTATTCTGGATATTAATCTCTTTTCTGATGGGTAATTTGAATATTTTTTCCCATCCCTAGGGACAAACTTGACCTAAGAAGTGAAATATTTCTATAATGAAAACTATATAACATTGATGAAAGAAATTGAAGAGGACACAAAAAAATCAAAAGATATTAAATTCATGGATTCAAAGAATCAATATTGATAAAATGTCCATACAAAGCAGTCTACAGATTCAATGAAATCCCCATCAAAATACCAATGACATTCTTCACAGAAATAGAAAAAATAATCCTAAAATATATATGAAACCACAAAAGATTCTGAATAGCCAAAGCAATCCTGAGCAAAAAGAAGAAATCTGGAGGCATTATATTATCTGACTTCAAATTATATTACAAAGCTATAGTAACCAAAACAGCATGGTATTGGCATAAAAACACACACATGGACCAATGAAACAAAATAGAGAACCAAGAAACAAATCCATGCATTTGCAGTCAACTCATTTTCAACAAAGGCACCAAGAACATACACTAGGGAAAGGACAATCTCTGCAGTAAATGGTGCTGGGAAAACTAGATATCCATATGAAGAAGAAGGAGAGTAAACCCCTATCTCTCACTATATACAAAAATCAAATCAAACCTAAACAAGGTATCTGAAAAACACATCATGCCTCCTTCAATCAGACCTGGAGCTTATCTCAATGGAGAAGTGAAGACATTCCTCCTCTGTGGTCAGGAAAGATTCCAATGTCTAGACTCTGGTTCTTGTTTTGAGAGGCTATAAATCCCATTTCAAACTCTAAAGAATATTGATGTTTTCCCTTTCAGAAAATATAAATAAAAATAAATTATGATTTAGCATTTGATAAGGCCTTCTTAAAAAATAAATTGTATGAGAGATGCAGCTTCATGGTCTCGTTGAAATAGTCGTTTCTTGTGATCTAAAAGCTTTGTCTTTTTGTAAAATTAAATATTCAAAATGCAACACATTTGAACCATATCACATAATCTCCCATTTAAAAAATGCCTTTC
>NW_012154173.1:3933576-3934296 GCF_000956105.1 Propithecus coquereli | reverse complement strand
CTAATATTATTCAGGTTATATTAACATTGCACATGTTTTAATATAAATGAATTCCTTGCTATTCTTGAAGATTTTCCATTACTAGAATTGTTAGAGCTGTTTGAATTCAATACAAATTAGTCACAAGAAATTGAAATGTTTCTAAATCTCCCATTTTGCTTAGTCTTAAAGTATTTGATTAAGCATTGGCAATCCTCTTAAAATTTAAATGAGGGTCAAATGTGAACTATGAATTGTTTTCTTCACCAGAAGTATATCATTGAGAGTTCTCCAGAGAAACAGAGCCAAAGGATATATATTTTGGAAGAGATTTATTATAAATTACTGGTTCATGCCAGTTCTTATATTAACGGAGGCGATTATGGAGGCCAAGAAGTTCCACAATCTGCCCCCTCTGCTAACTGGAGATCCCGGAAAGCTAGTGATATAATTCAGTGCAAGTCCAATGCCTGAGAACAAGAACACCAGCAGCAAGGCAGGAGAATATATCTATATGTCCCAGCTCAAGCAATTAGGCAAGAAGGGAAAAGTGGTGAATTCTTCCTTCCTCTATTTTTTTTTTTCATTCTCTTCAGGACCTCAGTGAAGTGGATGATGTCCATTCACATTGGAGAGGATCATCTATTTTACTGTGTCCACTTACTCAAATGCTAATTTCATTTGGAAACACCCTCACAGACACACCAGAAATAATATATAATCTGGCACCCCTTGGCATAG
>NW_012154173.1:3932867-3933526 GCF_000956105.1 Propithecus coquereli | reverse complement strand
TGCAATAATATTACCCCATAGAATTACCTTCCCCCTTATCACTCCTGTGTAATGAAAATACATACCGTTCAGTGCCCCATTATTTTATTTCACGAAAAAGCAGAAATTGGAGTTTATAAGACTCTAACAGTAGTAAATTATTATGTGTCAGACATTTTGTTAGGTATGTTCATGTACTGTGGGATGTATTCCTCACAACAACCTTTTGAAATGCTATTCCTATCCCCTTCTTGCAGATGGAAAAACTGAAGCCAATGAACTTAAAAGCCATACAGCTGACAGGGGATAGGATTATAATTTTAACAGGGATCTGCCATTGTTCGGAGACATAGCATTTAATCAAAATAGGCCTTTTAAGCAGATAATCCACCCTATCTTAACAGTTTGGCACAGAGTCAATGCATAACTAATAGTATTTGAGATTAGCTTTATACTACCTGATGTAGCAATAAATCAGGTTATGAATAGGTAGACGTTAAAGAATATGTCTTTCATTGGGGAAAAAACTACCCAAAGCTATTCCTTCTGAAAATGGCCACAGAAGACTACTAGAATCACAAAATGTTGATATTTTCAGATAGAATGGGTCCTGGAGTTAGTGTAAAATCTGTGTTTTATGAAAGAAGAAACTGAAGACAGAGATGTTTATTGATTTGCTC
>NW_012154173.1:3931024-3932367 GCF_000956105.1 Propithecus coquereli | reverse complement strand
TCTCCATGTCTCCTTAGGTGCTCTTCTCTGTGATAGTTTCTCAGACTTTCCTTGTTCTTGATAAACTTGAAAGTTTGAGGAGTACAGATCAAGTATTTTATAGAATTTCCCTCAATTGGGATCTGTCTGATATTTTTCTGATGATTAGTCTTGGGTTATGAGTTATGGGTTTGGGCAAGAAAGACCACAGAGGTAAAGTGCCGTTTTCATCACATCAAGGTACATGATTTATCACTGTTGATGTTGACTTTAACATTAACCTTGGCTAAGGAGTGTTTATCAAGTTTCTCCACTGTAAAGTTACTCTTTCTTAAGATGATATTTTATATTATTTTTATTTATATTTTATATATATGGTCAGATACACTTTGTGTTGATCTTTCTTTTCACCTCTCAAGAAAAATACTAGTTTTCTCACTTGTATGTTTTTTGAAGCACCCTAATATAGACATCTTCATACTTGCAGGATGATTAAAATCAATAAAGGGCTAGTGACCCTGGTCTTCACCATTATTTTTTTTAGACCATATTTGCCCACCCTAGTTTTTGGAAATCTGATAATTCCTCCCTGGTCATTCACTTAAATTTTGTATCAGATGGGAAAATTGGTGGTGGTGGAGAAAAGAGAGGAAGTAGGAGAAGAACATGAGAGGTAAAAGAATACAGCCTAACGGAGAGACCCTGCAACTGAAAGACAACCACTGATAAAATGTAATATTCAGGGTATTGGAGCCAAATCGCGACACCCAAAAGATATGACCATGTCCTAATCCTTGGAACCTGTGAATGTTACCTTATTTGGAAAAAGAATCTGTGCAGATGTAACTAATTTAAAAGTCTTGATATGAGAAGATCCTCCTGGATTATCTGGCTGGGCCCTAAACCCAATGATAAAGGTCATTATAAGAGACACACAGAGGAGAAGGCCATGTTAAGACAAAGGCAGAGATTGGAACAATGGGAGAAATAGAATCCCCCAGAGGGCCCCCAGAGAAAGTGTGGCCCTGCAGAATTTCTGACTTCTGTCCTCCAGAATAGCGAGAAAATGAATTTCTGTTGTTTTAAGCCAGTTAGTTCTTGATAATTTTTTCGGCAACCCTCAGAAAATAAAACAGGGGGATTTCTTTTCAAATCATCAGTAACCGAGAAAGAATAAATAAGTCATTATTGCTAGAAAACTGAAAGATTCAAGTAAGAAACGTGTGTACTGAGTAACACAATTTTACAGTAAGATAGAGGTGGTCTAATTGAAGTATCAGTGACATTTTAGTTTTCAAAAGTGCTCCTAGATTCTCTTTGGTTTTGGTTTCATGTTCATCGTTGGTGCTACAGAACAGGTGAAA
>NW_012154173.1:3904250-3930079 GCF_000956105.1 Propithecus coquereli | reverse complement strand
AGTATATTTGAATTATAGTGGAAAAGCACATACACCAAGGATTCCAAATGTGACCATTAGAGAGAAAAATTTTATAAAATAGAAGTTATTTACATGTTTTTGTCTTATCTTTAGTTCTACTACAACCATTTACAACTGCACTCTTAGTTCCAACATTTTGTCAAATGGTCAACCAACGAGGTCTGTCGCATTGTCCAAAGGATCAGTAAGTTCATCTTTGACCTAGTCTCTGCCTGCTTCTAGTTATTGCCTATTCTAACTAATAAAGAATGTAAATCAAATTACGAGATCACAAATTGCTGTGTTGTTTTCGCCATCATAATTTTTAAAAGTTTACATGCAGTAAAGCAGGCTTTTTTTTTTTTTTCGGTATTCAGTTCTTTGGGTTTTAAAACATGTATAGAATCATATTATCACCATAACAATCAGGATACAGAACATTTCTATCACCACAAAATACTTCCTTGTGCTGTTTGTAGTCATATTCTGTCTCCCCTCCTACTCTTACTTCATAGCAACCACTGGTCTGTTCTCTATCCCTGCAGGCTTGCCTTTCCTGTCACATAAATGAAATAACATGGAATGTAGCCCTTGCAGAATGCCTTCTTTCACTCAGTGTAATGCCTTTGAGATTTGTTTATGTTGTTGACTATATCAATAATTCTGTTATATCGCTGGGTAGTATTCCATTGCATGGCTATGCCATAGTTTATTCAACTGTTGAAAAATATTAGAGCTGTTTCCAGGTTTGGCAATTATGACAAAACTGCTATACACATTCATATACAGCTGTGGTCCCCAACCCCTGGGTTGCAGACCAATACTGGTCCGTGGCCTGTTACGAACCGGGCCCAAGTGAGCAAAGCTTCATCTGTATTTACAGCTGCTCCCCATCATTTGCCATCCTTGCCTGCCACCCCCTGGTCCATGAACAGTTGTCTTCCATGAAACCAGTCCCTAGTGCCAAAAAGGTTGGGGACCACTGATGCATAGGATTTTGTATAAACATAAGTTTCCATTTATCTAGGATAAATACTTAGGAGCATAATTGCTAGGTTAATTAGTTAGCTCTGTATTCAACAGCAAAAGAGACCTCCAAACTATCTTGGAGTGGCTGTCACATTTTGCATTCACGATAGCAAAATATTAAGCTTCCAGTTGCTCTGTACTCTCGTCAGCCCTTGGTATCATTACCTTGTTTGTTTTCCTTTTTGCCATTCTAAGATGTGCAAAATGGTGTGTAGTGGTATGTTGTTGTGGTTTTATTTTGCATTTGCCCGATGAGCTATTCAGAGCTCTGTTTGATTTCCAACTATGGCCAAATGTGGGGGTGGAATTTCCGTGTATCTTTTTTTATTGATTTCTAGGTTAATCCCATTATGTGTAGATAACTCATTGATGTTTTTAATTTTTTAACATTATCATTTATTTTGGTGATTGTTCCATGTGCCTTTGAAATAATTTACATTTCTGCTATTGTTGAATGGAATGTCCATAAATGTCAATTAGTTCTAGTTGATTGATGGTGTTGTTTAATTTTTTAACATTTTTGATGATTGTTTTGTCTACTCATTCTATTAATTGCTTAGAGAAGAGAGTTTCAATCTGCAACTCTAATTTTGATTTTCTCTATGTCTCCTTTCAGTTCCATTAGCATTTGCATCATGCATTTTGAAGCTCTATTGTTAGTTACATAATCTAATTGTTATATCTTCTTGATGAATTGATGTTTTTAATTATCATGTAAGGTCACTCTTAATCTCTCATAGTTTTCCTTGCTGTGAAGTCTACTTTGTCTATTGCTGATGTAGCACTCAAGCTTTCTTGTGATTAGCCTTTGCATGATTTATGTTTCTCTACCCTTTTACTTTTAAACTACCAATCATTATATTTAAAGTGGGTGTCTTGTATAGTATAGTTGGTTCTTTTTTTAATCGATTTTACAGTTCATCTTTTAAGCAGTGTATTGAAACTATTTACATTTAAGATAATTATTGATATGCTTGGAATTATGTCTAACATTTGTTTTATGTTGGTCTCTTTTTTTTGTTTCTATGTTTCCTATTTCTCACTTTCTTTTGGATTATTTGAATATTTTTTAGTAATTCATTTTAATTTATTATTGAGTTTTACCTATAACTATTTGTATCGTTACTTTAATTGTTGTTCTAGTGATGCCAATATACATACTTAGCTTTTTACATTATACTTAAAATTAGCATTTTACCACTGCAAGTGGAATGCAATAATATTACCCCATAGAATTACCTTCCCCCTTATGTTGTGATTGCCCTCTACTACACCTACAAACTGAAAACTCTGTCATAATTGTTATTTATTTACTTATTTATTCATTTTTTAAAAAATATTTTTAGAGATGGGGGTCTTGCTATGTTGCCTCAGCTGTCCTTGAACTGAACTGAAGCAATCTTGCCACCTCAAGCCTCTCAAGTAGCTAGAACTACAGGTGCACTGCACCATGTCCAGCTTAATTTTTGTTCTTAACTATCATATGATATTAACATAGCATATTTTTTAAAAATTAAGAGATGAAAATTGCTCTATTATATATACCCAGATGTTTATTATATCTGTTATTTTTCCTGCATTCCTGACCTTCCAACTTTTCCTCTGGTATCATTTCCTTTCACTTGAAAAACATCCTTTAATATTTTAAAGCAGCTCTGTTGGCAACAAATTCTCCTAGTTTTCCTTTATGTATGGATGCTTTTTATTTTTGTTTTATTCCTGAATAAGAATATTTTCACTGAATGTGGAATTTTGGATTGATAGTTTACTTCTTTCAACACTTTAAAATTGTTTTCCTACTGTATTGTGTCTTCTATTGTTTCTGATGGAACCCCAGTCATTCAAATCATTTCCGCTCATATGTATTTCATCTTTTTCTCTGGCTGCTTTCAAGATTCATTCTTGGCTTGGTTTTTTTAGCAGTTTAATTATGATTTACTTTGGTTTTCTGTTCAAAATGTCCATTTTATTGTTTTCTATAGCTTCTGTTTCTCTACTGAGAATTTCTATTTGATAGTACTTTTCCTCATTTCTTCAAGCATAGTTAATAATAGTTGCTTTAAAGTCTTTGATATTTTCAACATCTGGGGCATCTCAGCTTAGTGCCTTGTAAGTGAATTTTCTCTTCAATTTCTTGAGATTTTCCCATGTGTTTTATGTTACATAACTTCGGCTTTAGTCTTCCCACTACCATGCACTCCCTGTGACTGGGTCAGCCTCCAGGGCCACATGGCAAGAGGATAGAGAGAAAAAAACAAAAGCAATGGAGATTCCCCCCATACTCTTCCAAACACAGTTCTCCTGGTCAGAGAGAAAGATTTCTCTGCTTCAGAGATAGACGTATGTTCCTGGCCTGTGCTATTGCTCCACCATCATGGGATGTATCTTTAGAACTGGAGCTTGAGGAATATCCACACTGTTTTCCGTAGAGGTTGTACTAATCTGCAGTCCCACCAACAGTGTGTAAGCATTCCTTTCTCTCTGCATCCATATCAGCATCTATTGTTCTTTAAATTTTTAATAATGCCCATTCTGACAGGGGTAATGTGATATCCCATTGTAGTTTTCATTTGCATTTCCCTGATGATTATGAGGTTGAGCATCTTTTCATGTTTTTTCTATCATTTCTCTACCTTCTTTTGAAAAACTTCTTTTCATATCTTTTGACCATTTTTTGATGGAGTTGTTTGTTTTTTTTTCTTGCTGATTTATTTGAGTTCCTTGTGGACTCTGATTATTAGTCCTTTGTTGTATGTGTAGTTTACAAATATATCCATTCTGTGGGTTGTGTATTCACTCTATTGATTATTTGCTTTGCTGTGCAAAAGATTTTTATTAATAATTTAGTAAATTCCCATTTATTTATTTTTGTTGTTTTTACAAATCTACTGTACATACAGGTTATATGGGAGTGGCATTTAGGGAATCAAAGAGAAGAGTCTAACTCCCATACTGGGATTATCACGGAGCATGGGAAAGGCACCAAGCACCAGTGTAAAGCTGATAATTCAGCAGGCTGTGTCTTTAGAGTCGGATGCGATGAAGAGTGTATAAGTCTGTAAGCCGGCAAAAATATCAAACTTCCCACAGAAGAGACTGTTCAATTTAAAGAAACTCTCAAAGGACAGATTGACTTCAGGTGGGTCAATTCTGTTCTGAAATTGTATAAAAGCCATGATGACACTGCAATTTTTGGTCAGACTTCACAGAATTACTGGGCAATTTTCTCATCATTTAGTTGGAGTGCAAAAGTAATTATGTAAATTCTTTCTGTCGTTGTCTCTGAGGAAGAACTATGAAGTGGTTGTTATGAAATTGCTTCACTCTGTGTAAAGAAAACAAGTAGCGAAAATTCTAAGAGAAACATAGAAAGTTCCTTTCCATTTTTGTATTTCTAACGTCCATTCGTAAAGAATAAATCGTTTAAACTTTATTTTCAATTTGAAAAAAAATTTAACTTATTTTGAATTTCTTGGCTATGTTGGAATTACTAAGATATCTTTGAAAATAAAGATAGTAATAAAAGCATTTGAACCCCATAATATTTAGACTCCGGGTGTGTATTCTATATGCCCAAATCTAGATCCAATTTTGTTTACTTTTTTACTGCATCTATATAGAAAGTGTAAACCCTATAGTACTTATTTCAACTCTAGATGAAAAAAAATTTCTGAAGCCAGAATCCACATGCCTCAGTTAGGAATTTAGTGAAAAATCTTGAAAGAATGAGGAACTATTGACATTGTTTTTAAGCAAAACAGAGCTACTATTATGTTATGCTAGGTAGATAAGAAAAAGTTTTTTAGACATCTACATACTCACACTAGAAGATTTAGGTTATGCCTATTTTAATCTATATCTTTCTACCCTAAAATTTAATGCCTATCTGTTTATTTGCTGAGAAGAAGTCAAAATAGTACGACATTGTTTATAGTTCTAAGGAGTTTTTACTTGTAACTTTGAGGTAATAACTATTATAGGAACCTAATTTTGTTTCAAAATCTGTGTTTGTTCACTTAAAGTTCAATCCTATGTTGTAAAAGGTTATTATGTTTACCTACCAATGTTGTGATAATTAACTCAGTATCATTATCATTATTCTGTAATTTCCCATATAGAAGTGATTTGATTTGTTAGAAAACATGAAAACTTTCAATTTTTCATAACTTGCTATAGAAATATGTGTAGAAACATGACTTTATTAATTGATTTCTAAAAAGCGATATAAATCTAAGTTTTTCTTTGTCAAATACATCTCATGTATTATTGAAACATAAATATTTAGTATTATTCTTCATTTTTAAGATTTCATCATATTAATTAATACATATATATTTTTTGTTTCAAATTAACTTTTTTGCCAATTTTCTTATTTCTCCTAGTAGAATTGTTTTTGATTATCTAAAGTTTAACATATGAAGTCATCTTGCTTTTGTAACTTGTCTTCAATCCAATCCTCATGTCTCTCCATAAATTGCTTTTATAAATTAGTTTTAGGAGAAAATTTCCTGAAGAATCAGAAAACTTCCTAATATCTGATCAAGAGATGTTGTGACTCAGTGTATGTCTTCTCAATTGGCACAACTTTAGCTGTCAGAAAGCATGGAGTTATGATTAACCCTCAATTATTATAGTCTTTTATTCTAAGTTAGGTAAAATTAGAAAATAAGCATTTAGTCAACAAATATCTATTGAACATGTATTATATGTGGTTGATTAAATCTAGTTTTTATTATATAACTTTATTTCTATATCTGAAGTTTTTAATGGCAAAATATATTTTAATAGTGTTATTAGAAGTTTCCTCAAATACTTCTAGAATTAGGTAATTCATAAGGACAACATAAAAAATAATACATCTGACCCATTGACAAGTCCTGTGACTTCTTTCTCTTAAAGATTTATTATACCCTTTTGGCCGGGCGCGGTGGCTCACGCCTGTAATCCTAGCTCTCTTGGAGGCCGAGGCGGGCAGATTGTTTGAGCTCAGGAGTTCGAAACCAGCCTGAGCAAGAGCAAGACCCCGTCTCTACTAAAAATAGAAAGAAATTAATTGGAAAACTAAAAATATATAGAAAAAATTAGCTGGGCATGGTGGCGCATGCCTGTAGTCCCAGCTACTCGGGAGGCTGAGGCAGGAGGATCGCTTGAGCCCAGGAGTTTGAGGCTGCTGTGAGCTAGGATGACTGGCACTCTAGCCCGGGAGACAGAGCGAGACTCTCAAAAAAAAAAAAAAAAAAAGATTTATTATACCCTTTTGCTTTCTAGTTATCTTAGGGAAGGTCACACTCTGTCTCTGCCTTACATGCCTCTTTTGCACATGCATTCTTTTTGGGTGACATTGAATAGTAAGAGAAGTCATTGTAAATTATAATGATCTACACATTTTATGTCACTTTTAAATTCTCCAATAGTATGTCAAAAATAAATTCTGCTATGGACCAATCTGTGCTCTCACCCTAAATTCATATGTTAAAACCCTAACCCCCAATGTGACTATATTTGGAAATAGGACTTTTAGGAGGTAATGTAAGGTTAAATGATGTCATAAGGGTGGGATTATGGTGGCCTTATAGGAAGAAAAAGAGAGAGGAATCTCTCTTTAACTCTTTAGCATACAAAAAACAGTAAGAAGGTGGCTTTCAGCAAGCCAGCAAGAGATCTCTCACAAGAAACTGGCCATCCTAACATGCTGATCTCAGACTTTAGCCTCCAGAACTGTGAGGAAATAAATTACTGTTGTTTAAGTCACCCAGTCTATGGTGTTCAGTTACAGCAGTCCAAGCTAATACAATGCTATGGAGTACAATCAAACTTTATTGCAGTTCTGCAATGGTGGTATCGGTACATCCAATAATAAAGTGGCACTTTCTTTTATATTTTGCTGTTTTTCATGGATAATCTACTTACATTATCCATTGATGGCTGGAATTATCGTCAAAGGAAGATTTGTATACTTGTCCCGGAGAATGATAATGTCATAGCAAATATTACAAACCACATTATTGGATCTACCAACTTTGTTACCAGTGATAGGCTAGATCATCCTCATGTCCCTCTTGAGTCATTTCCGTGTCCTTTTAAATAGTCACTCTGCTCATTGTTTCTGTCAGACATAGTAATCTTAAATTATACACTTAAAAACATTTCACTTTGTTAAAAAAATCATCAAGGCTGAAGGCCTTTCATTTTCTATGAAATAAATTTTAATCTGAAGGCCTAACACTCATGATTCCCTGTAGCTCGGTTTTAATTTAAATTTCCCACATTAATTTTCCATTTTCAACATGTTTTCATTATCCTCTGAACTTGCCATTATCCTGCCTGCTTGTTTGCCTTTGTTCATCCTATGATCAATTCTCTGCCCCAAATGCCTGTCATAATCCTATACATCCTTCAAGAACAAACTACAAAATTCATCTCCTACAAGAAACTATACCAATTCCAAACCATGTGGACATTTTTTTCCCTGTAACTCTTTTGTCTCTTCTCTTTTGACCTGAACATTTCATTCTAGCATTGTTGTGTTTTGGGTGTATGAGCCTCTATTTCTAGCATTTTGGGTATCTTATTACCCCATCTAAATTGTAAACCTCTGCAGGACTTTCACCCTCAGTGACCAGTTTTACTCATTAATCCTTCCCTGGTAACTCAGCTCAAAATAATCTCTCTAACTTGAATATTTAGTATTTATTTTCTGTAGTATTCATTTGGCCCTTAATTGTATCCAATATGCTCTTTGTTATTTGTCATATATTATTATTACTATATTCTTCGCAACTAACCACATTTTAAGTTTCTTGAGGTAACAGGCTTTTATTCTTACAATGCCTAGAACTGAACTATGTAAAAAATTGTGTTAGTATATAATAAGACACAAAATGCAGCCTGAAAGCAAAAGTCCAGTAGGTGGAAGACCTGAGTTCTAGTCCTTCATTTAGCCAACCAACCACTCATGTCGCACAGTCTTTTAATAAATCTTTCTCAGTCTTTCTAGAGTGAAGTTGTGGTGGGAGAAGCTTGTTGAGATCTTTTAAAGAATTTTTTAACCTGAGCCATGACTTTGCCTCTTTCTGCAGTGGCCCAATTGATACACTAAGAGATAAAATATATACTTTTGAAATTAGAATGGGAACAAAGGAGATCTTCAACAAGAAGCAGCCAAAGAAGTATTTGAATAAGGGCACAGAGCATATAAAGATTGTAAAGTCTTTCAGAGAATATTCTTGATTGTACTTTGCTCTTTCCATGCACTGGTTACCTAGCTACCTGTGTAAGCACAATGCGTTATTCAGGGTTTTACAGAGAAATGGAACCAACAGGATGTGTGTGGTGTATGTGCTTATGTGTGTAAACACACAGAGAGAGAGAGATTTATTTTAAGGAACTGGCTGACATGATCGTGGAGGCTTGTCAAGTCCAACACGTGCAGGTCTTGGACATTAGGCTGGAGACCCAGGGAAGAGCTGCAGTTCGAGTCCAAAGGGCATCTGCTCAGGGGAGGTCAGTTTTCATTCTACTTAGGTCTTCACTTGACTGGATGAAGCCCACTCACATAATGCAGGGTAGTCTACTTTACTCAAATCTACCAATTTCAATGTTAATATCATTCAAAAACACCTCCACAGAAACATCCTGAATAACTTTTGAACAGATATCTGGACATATGGCCACACCATGTTGACACATAAAATTAACCATCATGCCCAGATTCTGTCAGTGAGAGAAATAAAAAGTATTAAATTGGTGCAAAAATGCAAAAATAATTGCAGTTTTAGCATCTTTGAAATTTGCTGTTTGATATTGGAATACCTTCTTAAGTAAATGTTGTTATGTTATATATCATTTTAATGCACATTTCTCACTTTATATTTTTTTGCTAATGACTTATTACTTGCTGTTTATTTTATATTTATTTTAGACTATGGAAATGATATTAGACAAAAAGCAAATTCGAGCCATTTTCTTATGCGAGTTCAAAGTGGGTCGTAAAGCAGAGGAGACAACTCACAGCATCGACAACACATTTGGCCCAGGAACTGCTAACGAATGTACAGCGCGTGGTGGTTCAAGAAGTTTTGCAAAACAGACAAGAGCCTTGAAGATGAGGAGTGCAGCGGCCGGCTATCGGAAGATGACAACGACCAATTCAGAGCAATCATTGAAGCTGATCCTGTTCAGCTACATGAGAAGTTGCCGAAGAACTTAACGTTGACCATTTCTATGGTCATTTGGCATTTAAAGCGAGTTGGAAAAGTGAAAAAGCTTGATAAGTGGGTACCTTATGAGCTGAAGGAAAATCAAAAAAATAGTCTTTTTGAAGTGTGGTCTTCTCTTTTTGTACGCAACAACAATGAACCATTTCTCGATCGGATTGTGACGTGTGATGAAAAGTGGATTTTATATGATGACTGTAGAAGACCAGCTCAGTGATTGGACCCAGAAGAAGCTCCAAAGCACTTACCAAAGCCAAACTTGCACCAAAAAAAGATCATGGTCACCGTTTGGTGATCTGCTGCCGGTCTGATTCACCACAGCTTTCTGAATCCTGGCGAAACCATTACGGCTGAGAAGTATGCTCAGCAAATTGATGAGATGCACTGAAAACTGCCATGCCTGCAGCCGTCATTGGTCAACAGAAAGGGCCCAGTTCTCCATGACAATGCTCGACTGCTTGTCGCACAACCAACGCTTCAAAAGTTGAACAGATTGGGCTATGAAGTTTTGCCTCATCCTCCATATTCACCTGACCCCTCGCCAACCGACTACCACTTCTTCAAGCATCTTGACAACTTTTTCAGGGAAAATACTTTCACAACCAGCAGGATGCAGAAAATGCTTTCTAAGAGTTCGTCGAATCCGAAAGCACAAATTTTTATGCTACAGGAATAAACAAACTTATTTTTTGTTGGCAAAAATGTTTGATTGTCACGGTTCCTATTTTGATTAATAAAGATGTGCTTGAACCTAGTTATAATGATTTAAAATTCACGGTCCAAAACTACTGTTACTTTTGTACCAACCTAATAATTCAAATGAGTTGTTTATACTTCATCCCAGGAAGAGTTTATTGGTACTTTCTCTCATGATTCAAGAAAGCATGAATCCAGTGTCTTCTCTTTCATCATTCTCAATAGACTCTTTGTAGTCATCTAGAAAAAGCAGTTATGCTATGGTATATGAGATCTCAAGTCAGAGAAACTATTTTCATAATCCAACTTTGCCACTTGCTAACTGTAACTGTGAAAAAGCTACTTTGTCTCATTGAAACTTAGCTTCTTTAACATAAAGATGGAAAGAATAATACCTACCTCACAGATAGGATATGAAGATCACATGAGACTATATAGGAAATGGTATGCATAGTAACATATTAACCTTAATCTAATTATTATAGGTTGAATAAAACCTTTCTGCCTATCTACAAGAACTATTTTGAAGACCACACCATTCACTCATACTCATCCAGTCATTTAGCAAATATTTATTGAATGTCATTGTCTCACCATACTTTCCTATGAAAATGTAGAAAAATATTATCAAAAGTACGGAATAAATAGTTGACATTCTGTATAGTTATTATCAACTCTTTGAAAACTCTAGGGGCAAAATGAAGTCTGTTTATATACCCCCATCGATACTTCATTAACACATTCTTAGTGGCAAGAATGTAATGCAGAATAGCAGTGAAAGGGCAAAATTTTTCACCTCAGATCAAAAGTGCAGCTGGGCATGGGATGCAATAACATTTAATAGTAGCACTAAGTCATTAAATTGGCACTGGTATCTGTGTATAAAGGGATGTTAGGTCAGTTTCCTTAGAAGTAGGGCCTCCTAAGGGGAGATTGTTGTGGAAGTTATTTATTGAATGATGGCTCCCTTTGAGTGAGGAAAGCAAGTTAGGACAGCGGGGCAGGAGAGGAAATGTGAGCAAGGATGTGGTCCTATTTAGAGACTGGCTTTAGTTCACGTTGAGCTAAAGGAGCCAGCCTGTCAGTCAATCATTGGCTGTGGGCTTCCCTCAGAGGGTAAAGATCACACCCTCGCAGGTATGGTAATGCCCTGCATGAGGAGGGAAATTCTTTGAAGAAGGAAGTATTTATGGATCATCAGCCAATGTTCTCAAAAGTGGGGGTGGGTGTAACTTCCATAAAGGGAATTTTGGAAAGGCAATAACCACCTCCATTATGAAGGGTCATTGATATTTATGATAATAACTGAGGCACTGAAAAAGTTTAAGAGCTGTCTTGCTTTTAAAGATAGTTGAAGGAATTTTTCAAAGAAGGACTGACTGATACCCACTATAATCTTTTGTAATATTCAAATTCTTTGACAATTAATGTTTCTTAAATTATATGAAAATCATTTCTATGGATTAATTTACATATAATTTTAAAAACAGGAATATTTATAGATAATATTTTATTATCTAGAATTTCTCTTTCTTATAAAAATATAAACCTTTTATATTTTGAAAACAGAGCCAAAGGAGATTCTTATTTCTGTTTTGTTGATTATCCAATAGCTGCTAAGAAACGTAAATGTACATAGGCTTAAGAAACTCTATGTATCTTAGAAACAGCAAGCAAACAATTGTTAGAGTCATGTGATAAACTTAGACAGACAATATATTAACACCAAATGCATACTTTTGGTATCTATTCTATGTAAGAAGTAAAAAGTAAATAGAATGGTATATTTTCAACATAAAAAATGCAAACAAGTGACTTATCTAGAAAGATACATTTGCAAACGTGGACATTTGTACAAATAGTTAATGGCGGGTGATGCTAATTACATGTGTATCCACAATAAAATTAGAAGTTTAGCTTTTTACTTTTACTTATTTGTTCTTAGGCAAAACCAAGTAAATCATTATAATAGTAATTAGCATATGTTTGTAGGGTGAATTCGCATATAGTTCTTTCCATTAAAAGGCAGCTGCAGAAACTTGAGTATCTAATATTTGTATTAAGAAAAAAAGCCATAAAGCTTTTATAACCATGAAGAAGTGCCAAGATGTTCATTTAGGTGATTTGTAATAGGAGAATTTTCCTTCTTTGCCTTTAGTATAAATATCCTCACATCATCATCAACATTTATTTGTAATACTTTACACCATTTTAAAGTAAGTTTTAAAGGCATTAGGACTATGCTATGATTAATAATAAAGGGAAAACGATTCTTGATATTTTTCTTTCTTTCTTTTTTTTTTTTTTCCTGTTTCTCTTTTTCTAGGTAGGAAAAGGAACATCTGAAAACACTTGGCTGTCCTGGAGAAAATAAGCAAAATTGGATAAAGCTAAAGTTCACAACTTCTCAAAACAGTTTGGGGCATTGATACCTATTCAAATTTTTAGAGCTACCTAGCAACATAAAAGAAACTAGGAAAAAAAGATTTTGTTGTCCTCTTCCCTCTGTATCTAAATCATCTCGGTTTTCTTATGATTAGGTTTGGCTACAAATGCAGAACAATCCTATCTTACCTCTTTCCCCTCTTAAAAAAAAATTGCTTCAGACAAAAATATTTCTGTCTCCTGTATGAGTTTAGATATTGATGATCCTGATGCCAGTGATCCAGCCTTGCCGTGTCTTTTAGCTCTCCTATGAATGGATTCTATTCCCAAAGTTACCTTATGGTCCAAGATGGCTATTCCAGCTCCACCTATCATTTCCAAATGCCATCCAGAGAGATAAAAAAGAATAGCGCATTGTCTTTTTTTTTTTTTTTTTTTAAGACACTTAAAAACTACCCACATGGAAGTCGCCAATCCTTAGTCACCTGGACTACCTAGCTGCAAGAGAAGTTGAAGAGTGGTGTTTATTTAGTCATTATTCTAACGGTATATGGTCAGCTAAAATATCAGTGATACTATTATGAGAAAAATAGGATAAAAAATAAAGAAGAAGGATATCACAGAACAGCCAGCTGTCTCTGCACATACTCCAAATCTGCTGTTTCCCCTGTTGTTTAGGTCTTCAGTAGACTCATCCTGTGTCCTGGTCATGCAAATCAAAGCCCTTCCTCCACACCAACCTAACTAACTGCTCCTCTTCCTCCAGTTCTGATGTCGATCAGTAGACCTACTTCTGCTGCAATTGTCAGTTGCACCAAAAATCTAGTTAGAAGATAAATGTGTTTCTAATCAAGGTATGAACACCTAAGTATGTCAAATCATCCAAGGAAGAATTTTGTCTTTAAAACTAGGAACACATTTTATCTTTTGTCTACCCATTCACCATCCCAGCTGGTTAGTTTCCTAAAGGGAATACAATTAATAAAATAGCATTACTACAAATTCTCTAGACACTACATTTTCTCATCAACATTAACCCTCTTCTGTCTACCACTACTAATTCATATATATCCATCGCTGATGGATTCAGCAATGCAAAGAACAATAAAACTTGCCACTGGAATGTACCTTAAAAGAATTTCAAAAACTGAATTAATTGTTCTGATTGATTAAAAAGAAAACAGAAGAAAAAAACTAAAATGTGTACTATCTTTTCTGATGTTAAACTGCACTTACATTCCTAGAATAGACCTTATTTAATAATTTGGTGGGCTAACATTTTATTTAGGACTTTTGCATATATTGTGGGAAGTGAGACAATCTTGTAGATTTCCATATATTGCTCTTATATTGCTTGGAGTCAAGGTTATATTGATCTTAGGAAATTAATTACAAGCTTTTCCTCTGTTTTAATTTTATGGAACAACCTGGATACAACAGAGTTATCTTTGTCTTGAAATTTTGCTAAAACTCACCTGTAAATTATTCCCCATCTGGAGCATTAAAATGAAGAGATGTCTTTACCATTTCAATTTCATTAACAGTTTTCATTCTACTCAAGTTTAATTTTTGTTTCAATTTTTTTATTTTTGCAGAAAGATAGCCAATTTCTCTGAGTTTTTACATTTATGAGTATGAAAGTGTTCATAATATTATCTTATTTGTAAATCTGTTATGTCTGAATTTACTTCCTCAGTTTCGAGATGGTTTTGGGAAAACTGACTCATTATAAGGAGAAAAATAAGGTTGTATTCCTAACACACATCATATAAAAAGGTGATCTCCGGTGGATTAAAAACCTAATTAGAAAAGCTAACATTTATAACACTAATAGAAAAACATACAAGCAAATAGAAGTGATGTGAACTTCATTATAAACTCTGATGCATAATTTATAAATAAAATATACCGATGGGTTTGACAGAATTAAAGTTAAGGCCTTCTGTTCAATGAAAGGCATCATAGACAAAATTATCAAGTATTTGACAAACTGAGAAAATATTTTTTAATAATTTGAAATCAGCAAGGGGTTAATATATAGAATATATAAGGTACTTACAAAAGCATAAGAAAAAGATGAGAATCCCAATATAAAAATGAATAAAACTAGGCAATTTATTGAAAGTCAAATCTGAATTAGCAAGTATATGAAGAGATGACCAACTCTTGACTCTTGATGAATTGGCAAAAATTAGAGGGAAGCCAACTATTAATAAGACACAGGAAGATGGGCAGTCTGTGCACTGCTGATGGGAGTGTACACTGGTACAGCCATTTAAGAGAGCAATCTGGGTGTACTTAGTAGAAATCAATATGATCCAGTAACCTATTCCAGGGATGCATCCCAGAGACACTTGAGCCTGGGTTCATAAGGGGACAGGCACAAAGATGTTCATTGTACCGGCAGGTTAGTGGCAACTGGGTGTGCACATCACTGCAGGAATGGGTAAGCAAAATGTGGTGGATGCATACTAAAATATTAACACTATCATTCAGAAGCAATAAAGTTGTATTACATAAAGCAGCATGGGTGATTGTTTGAATGAATATTAAAAAGTTGACATAAGATTAAAAAAATTAAATTTAAAAATTAAAATTAATTAAAAATTGCAAACAGAATGAAGGACATAGTATAATGCCATTTTTATATAAATTACAAATGGATGGATACATAAAACACATCGTATACATCTCAAGAATCACATCGTATACATCTCAAGAATCACACATATCCAAAAACATCTGTAACAGAATGGTGCCCATCTTGAGGAGGCTGGTAAATAGAGTTAGAATGGAGGATGAAGGGCAAAATAATAGAAAGGGAAAAAAAATGGATACTTTTGCATGAACAATTGAGGTATGTGCTATGCATTAACACAACACCCTGCACTGAAGATTAAAAATACATAAATTAAACAGCCATAATGCTTGTACTCTGTAACATAAACAGGAAAGAATGTTACACGTGAACCAAAATATACACACATACTCTCTTGCTTCTTTACTGATTGTCCTAGAACATACCAGGATGGCATCATTTTCTTTAGGAAGCTTATGCCATCGCCCCCTGATCCTCAGTGATTTCTACCTATCCAATGACACTCTTCAATATGCAGTTTAAGTTCTACTTCTTTATAAAACCTTTTAAAATTTTCCATTCATGTAAATGTCTTCCTAAAACCAATTGTGTTTAAAAGCTGTACCACAGCATCTAAGACTTAAGAATTTATAGCCCTCTATTGCTCTGTATTACGTCTTACGCATGGCTTCCTTTACTACATGTTAACTTTCTAGAGATCATAGAAACTTCTTTGATGTTCTCTGTTGTTCCTAGAACAGTGTAGCATACATAGGATCTTAACAAACATTTGAATTAATAGATTTTCAGTTAGGATTTGGAATTGTGGTACAAAGGGATGGATAGGCAGGATCATAGCTGAAGGTTGAAAAAAATTATCTTTTTCCAACTGGATATAAGTTTTAAAAACGGAGAACAGAAATAGAATAACTGCTATCACATTGTGAATGGAGTAGCTCTCTAATCAATGAGAGAGATTAACTTTGTTTTAGTTTCTTCCCTTTTAAAGATCCCTTGCCTTTTCTTGGTGTTTTCTTGTGTAGGACATCTTTCCCTCAACAAATCTTCATATTTGAGAGCCAACCTATTTTTGCTTTCTTATTATCCCAGGCCATGATGAACTATCACAATTTTTTCCCTGAATTCTTAAAGAATTTTGTTTAAATTAAGTCTAAAAAATGAAACTAGTAAGAGCAACTCAGCCTTCCTCAATCTAGAACACTTTTAAGGGAATGTTTCTTTTTTGATGAAAATTATCCTTTTTTATGATTACCAAATGTATAAATTTTTTTTATATGTTAAATTGTGGCAGGTCATTCCTCCGGTAGACATGGAAGGGGAAAATGTCCAACATAGTGGAGTTGATAAACTAAGTTGTATCCTAACTGACATTCAGAATCTCATTTAGTTGTGCTCTACAAATGGTCTGAGTGAAAACCAAGGATTCTTTCTGGAAGGGAACGTTAATTTTGTGCAAGATCCAACAAGAACTTGGAGCTATGAAAGAAGACATATGTAGCTTGCTCAGCTTTTAGGACGGTGCAGATGTGGATTGACTCCAGGGAATGGTGGGATTGAAGGGAACATAATGCAAAGTGGAAAGAATCATAAATATAATGTAATATGCCATGGGTGCCATATCTATTTTAGTTACTTACTAGTTTTGTGATCTTGACCAAGTCAAAAACATCTTTGAAACTTCATTTTCCTTTTTGTGTGATAAGGAGGTGGGAAGATCTCTAATTCTTTTTGATTTATGAATGTTTTTATCAGCTAACAAGATCATTTTGCACAAAAAATAATTATGTACAGATACGTACTTAAGAACATAAGAGAAGCTGACCTTCACACATTTTAGCAACTGACTAGTGATGAAATAGACTTGAAGCAGAGAAATACAAAAAAATTTGTATTTGTATTCAACAAATATTTCTTGAAGGGATGGACCAGAAAAATGGAATAGTCCAGAGAGGAAATAAAGTCAGAAGAGAGCACCAAGGCCAAGGAAATTCTTAGGCCAAGCATGTAGGAAGCAGAAGAAGGAACTTACAAAGGCAGATAGGAGATGTCCTCTTTACCCAGGGATTAGTACCAGGGAAAAGCTATAGGAACCAGGTTAGCTGTAGCATAAAAGCACTGAGAGCTCAGTATTCATAGAGAAGAATAGCTAGCATGTTTTAGGGAATTAAGATTCACAGTAGAAATACCTACCCAAATATACATTAAACAACATGTCTGAACATTTGAGTGAGGCAAGGAAAGAGAGTGAGGAACTCAATGAAATCATCATAGCCTTTTAGAATTAGACAGACAAGAGTTTAAATTTAAGCTCTACCATTCACTAACAATATAAATATCGACAAGAAATTAATAATTTCTCTGAGACATCTAGAAAATGAAAATTTTAATTCTGAAAAATAAAAATTATAGTATCTACTTTCTAGAATTGTTTTGAAGATTAAACAAGTGAATATATGAAAAGGACCTAAAACATGCCTAACATGATTTATTCTTTATTGCTATTGTTATTATTGTTGTTGTTACTGTAGATTTTATGCCCAATAAGGTGTGTATCAACAAACTCAATATTTGTCTTGACTTCAGTTCAGAACTTGTAATTTATAAAGTAAATGACTTCTTTATTTTCTTCTATGTGTGCTTTTTTCCTCTTTAATGTTCTTTGAAAGCCTCCTCCCTACCACCAAATTCTAACTTTGTCTTAGCAGAAAGAAGGAAAAAGCACCTTTCCACACTCAGTCCAGGGCAGCTAAGTTGCTTGCATGGCTGTGGTCTGACCAACTAGGCCCAGGGTTTCAGACGAGCAGAAGTGTTAGGGCAGAACCAGGAGCAGGGCAGAAGGACGCCATTCAGGCATGGTCGAAGTTCTTTATGTGATTCCATGCAAGAGGTGGACTCTACCACATTCAAATGCACTTAGAACACCTTCCCAGTTAAAGACTATGTCCTCCTCGAGTGTTCACTTATTTAAATAATACCTTCATTTGAGTGGAGAGTAAGGGTGAATATTGTTTTCTAAAGGTTACTGGTTTATAAGATGCATACTTTTAACAGTATATAAAGCTAGATATGATGTCAAAACATTTCAATTAAAAAGATTAACTAGGCTGGGCGCGGTGGCTCACGCCTGTAATCCTAGCGAGGCCGGGGCAGGTGGATCGCTCAAGGTCAGGAGTTCGAGACCAGCCTGAGCAAGAGCGAGACCCCTGTCTCTACTAAAAAAAAAAAAAATAGAAAGAAATGATCTGGACAACTAAAAATATATATACATAGAAAAAATTAGCCGGGCATGGTAGCACATGCCTGTAGTCCCAGCTACTCGGGAGGCTGAGGCAGTAGAATCCCTTGAGCCCAGGAGTGTGAGGTTGCTGTGAGCTAGGCTGACGCCATGGCACTCACTCTAGCCCGGGCAACAGAGTAAGACTCTTGTCTCAAAAAAAAAAAAGAAAAGAAAAGATTAACGAGAAAATTAAGATTTGTTACAGACAATGCGTTACTACTGATAACTTTTCAGTAGGTATACTCAAGTCAACAAACCATAGGGGTTGTTTATCACTGCTAAATCAAATTTTCAAAGAAATTTAGGTCTGGTGAAATGTGTTAGACTGTTAAGAAAAACTGTTAAAAATTATTTGATTTAGTTTTGAAATTACGTTCACCCCTAGGAGGTTTTGACTGTCAGAAACGGGCCTCATTCTGTTACGTGTAGATTAGTTCTCCAGCTTAAAACTCCCTGATCAAACACAGTTTTGACGTTATCTCACTAGTTATCAGGCCAGCAGACTATTTCAGTTTAAAGATGGTAAAATATAGGGCCAGAGTAGGCCAAAAGTAGAAAAAGATGGAGGCAGGGCTATGTTTCATTTCTAATTTTTGACACAAGCTTTCCCAGCAATCTCAGTTCCACAATCCCAGATAGAAAGTATGATTTATCTGAGAAAAAGATGTCTTAACTATGAAGCTGTGTGTGAAGCGGAAACACTCAGGTAAAGTCGTGTGACCAAACAGCAGAAAATGGAGAGTGTGCTGCACACAAGTGTGTTGGACATTTGTTTGGTTTGCTTATTTGCTTAAAGAATCCGTTGAGAGGGATGGACGAGAAGACAGACTTGCATTGACTGATCAAGGGACTGTGACGGGGAACCCGTAAGGTGCTGAGATACTGAGATAGGAGAATGAGGTGTGAGGGAAAACAAGGCTGGAGTCTAGAACAAAGGCACTGTTAGGTAGCAGACTGCAATTTGAAGCGGCTCAGGGATCCCCGAGGACTAGCCCGAGAGCCGCGAGCCGGCAGGGACCGGCAGAGACCCCAGGAGGCAAGCCTCCGCCGCGGTCCCGCCCCCGGAGCCCCGCCCCAGCCTGGGATCGGCCAATGGGAGCCCGGGATGTTAGCGGGTGGGAGGCGCGGCCGGGTAGCTAGAGCCAGAGCTGGGCGGTGGCGGGCGCAGCCTGAGGAGTCTCGCCGAGCCCGAGGCGGTGGCGCAATGGAGGGACTGGAAGGTGAGGAATTGAAGGGATGCGGGTCGGGCGTTTAGAGCGGGCCTGGAGCTGCTGGGGAGTCCTGGACATCAGTTCCAGGGAGGCAAGGGCAGGTCCGGAGCGGCGGACTCCACCGCGCCTCCGGAGGCCCGGGCTGGCGGGAGCGGAGAGTCCCCGACGCGGCGGAGCGAATGACTCCCAGGCTGCCCCGCCTTAGACGGTCTTCAGCCGGGCTTGCCCACCCCGAGTCTGAGCCTGCCTCTGGCACACGTCTGCACGTCCCTTCCTACCATTTTCTAATCTTGCCTGACTACTGAGCGTCCTTTTGGTAATCTCAGTCTCTGGCCAGATTTTTTTCTCCTTGCAAAGTGGACTCTCCATTAATGTCCACGGCCTCTCCAGCACCAGGCTAGTCTTTTCTGGGGACCAGGGGTGTGTCTCCAGCCTCTAGCTCCTGACACATTCCTTGGCCAATTTCCCTGGATAACCGTTTTTTACATTTCGACGGCATCTTTTATCGGAGGAATGCCAGAGCATCTCCTAAGGAAGTGTCACTGGCTAGCTTTGGAGCCGGTACAATAGATCGCCAGAAGGATTTAATGGCTTATTCACGACCGCTGTGTAAGGAAGAGCCAGCATTGGTTCCTTATCTTTGGGTTTATCCTTGTGCTGTAACCATGACTCCAGATTTTGCTTTGTTCCCAGTTCTTTCACTTTTTCTCTATTCTGTTGACTCGTTTTATCCTGTGTAATGACAGCATTCGCCTAGAAACAAAGGAAGAAAAAAGCCAACTAGCGTTGTCAACAACAGTTTCAAGATTTTTTGATGAAGAACAAACCTTCAGAACTGATTAGCTCTTTTTTTTTCCCCTTCCTAATTTACGTGGATTCAGGTGGAATTAAGAATGAGCAGAGGCATTTAATCCTGTGTAATATTGCATACTAGAGAGTAAAATATTGTAGGTTGTGTTATGAAGTGAAAAGTGGTAGCGGTAATATTTTCAGTGACCCAAGGGCACCAAAAAGCAAATGTAATAACGTGAGGTGAGTTTATTTCCTACTTTTGCTCCGTGTTAAAGCCCTCATAGTAAATACCTGGAGGATGATAGATAAAGAATTTTGATAATTTTGGACAGCTGCAGTATGCTGTGACCTGTGAAGTTCTTGTTCTTTGCTTACTTTACTAGGAAGATAATTCAAGTTTCCATGAAATACGAGATTGTAATGATAGTACAATTCCTTACTTTCAAGATACTTTTGTTTAGGGAACTCCTCAGGAGGCACTTATTTTTTATTTTAATTATTTTAAAAACGTAGTGGTATTATGGTCATAGTGGGTAGGTGCATTGTTTCTGAAATTCTCGTAAGGTTATCATTATATATAATATGAGATCTTATATACAAAGTGCTTTTGAACAGGGTGCAAATTATTATTCAACATTTGTTATTAAGACAAAGATCTTTATTTGATTTTTCACTTATGTATCCTAAGCAACTAACACAGTGTCTAACAGAAAGTACTCAATAAATATTTGTTATTAAATAAATGACTTTGTCTATGATGGGCATCATTCTAGGCCCTGAGGATGCAGTAAAGGATCATAACAGTCAAAGCCCCACGCTCATTGAACCGATATTTTAGTGGACCTTACATTTTAGCAGTGCTATGACATTACTATTGGAACCTTACTAAGAATGCTTTTAAAATATAGTGGAAACCTATTATAATACTCAGTTACATAGGTGGAGAAATACATAGATTCCATATGTATGGTCGGTGCTGTTTTATGCATGGGCCCAGCTTTTGTTATATCATGTTAAACAGTACTTGCTGTTTATTCTTTGATTTTTTTTCCCTTACAAAATGAAATGCTGTCATTAACTATGATGTGTTTAATTGTAATGAATTAGGTTGAAATATATGAAGTTGCCCTTTTTGTAGGGCAAAACAGTTGAATATTGGTAATTTCAAGGGATTCATCCTAATAAAGTAAAAGCTCTGAGAGTTTGCTATTGAAGACAGTGTCTTTCTCCACCCTCCTCCCACTTCCCCTAATAGATCACACTTTGTAAAACCAAAACTTCAAATCTTAAGGATATCATTCATTGATTTATTTATTCATACCTTCATTTAATAAACATTGATACAGTGACAAAATTTCTTACCTGTGTTGGAAGTTAAAGTCTAGTACTTTGCAAGTGTCTAATAACATTATTTTTCTATATTTAGTAAAAATTCTTCAAAAGTTTGCTTAATGTGTCAGAGTAATTGAGTAAATATTGTGCTCTTTGACATTAGATTGATGGTTCTAGTTGTAACCACTTACCAGACTTACCTTGGTTGTGAAACCAGAAAATATATGGATTCTTTAAAAATTCTATTGAAGATATGTTACTCTTTCTTATAGCTTTTATATTATTTGCATATAGGTCATATACAACTTATATTATTTTTGGTCTTCTGGATCTTTTATGATTCCTGGATTCTCAAGGGGTGAGCTGTTAGGCCGAACACTATATTTTGAAACCAAATATAAGTTATTGCTCATGATTTTGTATTATCTATATCTGAGCACTTTTGAATTGTGTGGGTAATTACAGCAAAGCCTCTAATTCCTTTTCACCTAAGGTTCATGCCCTATAGAATTATATACAGGCAAAGAAGTATTTCTAGACTTTGAAAAGTTCCAATCTCTTATAATCTTTTTCATCTGTGAAATGAAGAGGTAATAAAGTCCAAGCAGATTTTATCCTTATATATAGTATTGTCATTCCCTTCCTAACACCCTGATAAATAGATACAACAATTGTGGCAGAGATCAGCTGTCCATTCCTTTTAGACTGCTGAGATTATCAGACTTCAGTACTGCACTCTAAAGCTTGGCTAGAAGTCTGTTTGCTCTTCTGCATTATTGTGCTTCATCTAGTTGAAGACGGCCATCACGTCCCATCAAGGTTTCTGCTTTATTTTTCCGTAATATAAGCATGTACTAGTTTATGAATAATACTTCATCTTTTTTAACTTATCTAGCATTTATTGCTTTTTGGTACTGAGTTGGATGCCAGATATTTTAATAGCCAGTATATTGGAGAGGCCTGTGTTCAAATCCTTGTTTTGTTTCCTTTTAGCTCTGATTTAGGCAGTTTATTTAATCTGAACCTCAGTTTTCTCAGCTATAAAAAAAAAAATGGAACTGTTAAATACTAAACTAACTGAACTGTATTAAGTATTAAATGATGTAACATATATAAAGCATCTAGCTAAGTGCCTAGTACATAGGAAGCCCCCTCAGTATGTGCTTATTGGATGGATAAGGGAGCTTAAGAGCGGACCAATATAGGTAAAATATAGCATGCTTGGGAGGAGAGAAGGAACTTTAAAGGTGGAAGAGATTTATCAGCAATGCCTCATACTGTTGAAAGGTCCAGCAGGATGAAAATTTAAGAGAGGGCTTCTAATTGGCCTAATGGTAGATTAATGGTGATCAGTTACTTCCTTTTTTTGAGGCCTTTACTCAATATCTCCTTATTAATGAAGCTTTCCCTGATTCCACCCACTTCTCAAAGACTGTCTTCTCTCCTTACTCCATTCGTTCTTCATTGTGCTTATCACCACCAGACATTTTATATATTTGTTTTTATTCATTTTTTTCCCTGTTAGAACAGTAAAAGCTCTGTAAGATCAGAGTCTTTTGTTTTTCCATCCCTGTATCCCTACCTCCTAGAACAGTTTACGTCTCATGCTAGGTACTCAACAAATATTTAACAAATCAATGAATAGACCTGTTTTAATACAGTGATTGGCCTGATAAAGTTTGTGTGCAATTCAAATAGCAAGTGAATGAAAGATAGGGACTAAGCAGAAAATGTAAGTCAGTATTTTAAAAAATGTGCTACTTTAGAACATTGATCCTGAATGTCTCTTGAGGGTAGAAAGGATTTCTGATGAAATAAGTTTAGGGAAATAAAGGCATACTAAATCTGTTTTTTAAGACTGAGGAAGTTCTGCTTTACGAAAACCCATTTAACTTAGTTTTATATCGCATTTTCCACACGTTTGACTGTGGAGCAAGGGATTTGAGAGTGATTAGTAGTAGAAATGACTGGTCATGTTCAGACTGGGTAGGAAGAGAAGTGCAGCCAGGAATGAAAATGCAAGTCATTCTGAGATCACAGTAGTGACTTAAAGGTAGAAGTCTGTGGTTAGAGAAGGAACTTGAGTATTTAAGAAGTCCAGAGGTGGACTCTAAATTGTTTTGGCAGTAGTTTTGCTAAAGTAGAGTTCAGGTAACTAAATTGCAGTGGTGGGTGAATGTTGCGTGTTGAGTAGGTTAAGTGTGAATGTTGAAATGTTGAAGTCTCCTGGGATGAGCTGAAGAAGAAAAATCTTTTGAGATAATGGATATTGTTGATCTGAAAGTAATTAGATTTTGGAAAAGATCTTGGGAAGAAAGTGGTATAACAGATATTGTGCTTCAAAGGAGAGGTTTCTTGAGTGTTAAAGCTTAGATTCAGATTAGCTGTGATAGAATAAAAGACTGACAGCAGTGAGGAGATAGATATTCTACAATGGAGGCCACAAGTGTTAATTTCTGAGATTTCTTTTGAAAATATTCAATCCTAATTTCTTAAATATATACATTTTAGAATGTCACAACTATTTTATATATTGTTTTACCTCACCTGTATAATAGTATTATATAAGGATATCGTTTCAAGTCTTACTATTGTGCAGGCTTTGAAGTTGTGAAATATAGCAACTCAGTATGGAATCATGGGTGCTGGTTAAATTTTGTAAGGAGACATTGGCTTCTTGAGAGTTCTAGAATATTAAAGTACTTTATTGATTTGGTTCTGTTCATCAGTTTGAATGCTTCTTTCAATAATGTTTGCTCTCTGCTACAATCTTCACTCATCTGAATATCGTATCATATTTGTAATTTTGTAAGCTGCAAGATTTGCTAGTTTTTGCCACTTAGGTGAGGTTAGTGGAGTTTGCCTGCATGCCTGGGAAAGTAGGGTTTTTTTATTTCTATAGGTTGTGAATCCTCTCAAATTTTAAGGTAGATTGAGCAGATATTATCTTCACTTAACAGATACTAGCCTCAGTGCACTCATATGATTGGTCATACATTCACTTCTAATTCATGTAGTGAGGACTTTTCCAACAAGGAAGGAGATGTCATATTCTATGCTGTAGGTCCTTTCAGATTCTCAGTTTTCTGTGTGGTCAACTGGAAGTAATTTCCTCAACATAATGTGTACTACCTGAAACATTCATTCTATCACCTGCAGTTAATTTAATCATTCTTATATATGAACTTTTAAAAAAATATAACACCAGAAAGAAAAGTATCTTGTCATCCGTGTATTTTTCTTGCTAATATGGTCTTAAGGTAGATTTTGTTGAATTGTAATACATTATAGATAAAAGGGGACCGCTCGTGTCATTTAATCCAACTTCCTTATTTTATACGAGCAGAATCTGAACTTTAGGTTAAATATCTTGCCCAGGAACTCATGGTTCTCAGTGACAGAGCTAGGACTTGAGCTTAGATAATATAAGACAAATTCCAGTGCTGCTTCTACTACACTGTCATGTCTTGTAATGAATACCATTAGAATAAAATGTGGCTTTTGACTCTAAGACCTAAACTATTTATCATGACCTGGGTAGAAGTTGTCTTTAATAAGGTGTTTAAAAATCATTTTATTAATAACATTTGATTTATCCAGATACACGATGGTTATATTGGTTTTAATCAAGTGAAAGTTATAGCTACCTCACCATTATTTAATTAATTATACCGGGGAGGTCAGAATATCTCAATTTACTGGTCCAATGACTATTAATATAAGTATTATATGTATAAAATAATGAACAATTCACATAATACATGCAGTTTGTATAACTAGGTGATCTTATCCATAAAGCATTATACCTTCTATTATCTGGTGATAAACAAAACAAGATTCTTTTTATTCCATATGCCTTAGATCATCTCAGGAAGTCACTTAACCCATCACCAATGATAGTTCTTCATGCCTTGTAGATTAGTAAGGTAAATTTGATTTTTAAAGTTTAGTAATTTACAATAGAGATAGTGCATAAGTTAAGAGGATCTGACAAATTGATTTGATTAAAATAATTACAAGAAAACTAGGTATTTCCAACAATATCAACTTGGTTATCCTTTAATTCTGACTTTTCTATATTTATCCTGGTCTTTTTGACTTTGGTAGCACTAAGTCTTGTTACCATTTTAATTGATAATTTTGCTTATTTCAAAGTGAAATGAGACATTTTACAAGAACTGACAACTTACCCATGAAATTGAGAGAAAGCATTAAAATAAGTTGAAAAATTGTTCCTAATGTTGAGGAAATCTCTGTTTTTGTTTCATAGAAAAAAGTTATAGCACGTGTAT
>NW_012154173.1:3901547-3903850 GCF_000956105.1 Propithecus coquereli | reverse complement strand
ATGTTAGCTTTATGACAGTAATGATGATTGTATTATTCCACCCTTGTGTTACTATTACTTGGTACATGCTTGGCAAGTAGTAGGTGCTCAAGTAGACACTCAGATTGTTTCCATGTATTAAATTGATTTTTCTCATCTATTTAACATATAGATAATAAAATATACTTTTAATTAATAAAATATGGTGCTTTTTAATATTTTTTGTTCATGAATTTTTAAATCATTGCTTGGTAGTTAAAGAAATATGTGGAAATTGTAAGCAAGCTTTGTAGGCTATTTAGCATGAAGTCTCACTCTATCATGCTGAAGACATTCTTAATGAACCTAATGGATTCCATATAGCAACTGTGTTAACTTTCTGGATGGTTAGTGGAGTTAAATGATCCTGATAAATGATATTGCCCTCTCTAAATAATTTAGCTCCTTGACAAACCAGGCAAATCTTTGCTTTTGTAGTATCTACTACTTAACTTAAGACACTATAGAACATTACCTCCATCTGAGATGACAAGTAGTCACCATCTACCAGTAAAATAGGGCAGTGGAGTACTAGGAGAATGAGAGAACAAAAACAGTTCTTCTCTTACTGCATTTGAATGTATTCTCACCAGTGTCTATTTTAGTTCACCTGATTATTCTTTGAACTTACTAAATGCCTTGAAACAGATTATATGGAGTCATAGTGTACTTTTTTTTGAGTTTATTTATGTTACTTCTGAAGGAAAATGCTTTTCTACTTGTCTTTCATATGATAAAAGAATTTTAACAATCTGTAAAATAATTGAGAAAATATGGGAAAGATAATTTTTTTAGAATATAGGTATGAAAATAAATTTAGGTTTGGTATTTAGCTAGAAAATAAAATGACAAATTGACTCAGTTATAGAATCCCAAAGAATTAAGTTATTTCTTTTTTTAAAAAATTATTTTATTACTAACATTTGTTATATCCACATACATGATGGTTGTATTAATTTTAATTGAGTGAACATTGTAGCCATCTCTTCATTATTTAATTAATTGTGCTTGTAAGGTCAGAATATCTCAATTTACTGGACCAGTGACTCTTAATGTGAGTTTTATATGTATAAAATAATGAACAGTTCACATAATACATGCAGTTTGCATTACTAGATGATCTTATCCATAGAGCATTATAGTGTCTGTTGTGTGGTGATAAACAAACTGCTATTCTTTTTATTCTAGACTCCTCAGATCATATCAGGATGTCACTTAACACATAAACAATGGCATTTCTTCATGCCTTGGAGATTAGTAAGATAAATTTGGTTTTTAAAGTTTAGTAATTTACAGTAGCCATAGCCTGTAAGTTAAGAGGATATGACAAATTGATTTGGTTAAAATAGTTACAAGAAAACTAAGTATTTCCAGCAGTATCAACTTGATTATCTTGTGGGTTTTCTTAGTTTTTTGTTATTGTTTTTTTTTTTTTTTTTGGAGACAGGGTCTTACTTTGTTGCTCAGGCTGAAGTACAGTGGCCCAATCATAGTTCACTGTAGCCCTGAATTCCTGGGCTCAAGCGGTCCTACTGCCTCAGCCTCCCAAGTAACTGGGACTACAGATGTGTGCCACCATGCTTGGCTAATTTTTTAAAAATTTTTGGTGGGGGGGGGGGTTGCCATATTTCTCAAGGCTGGTCTGGAACTTTTGGCGTCAAAATGATCCTCTGGCCTTGCCTCTTAATGTGCTGGGATTACAAGTGTGAGCCATCATGCCCAGCCCAACTTGGTTATCCTTAAATCATGACTCTTCTATATTTATCCTGTTTTGTTTCGTTTTTTACCACTTTTTGACTTTGATAACTCTGTTTTGTGCCCATTTTAATGATAATTTCACTTCAAAAGGAAACTACGTTTTTCACAAAAATTGACAATTTACCTATGAAACTAAGAGAAAACATTAACATTTGAAGTTTCATGATTTGAACTATAGAAATTATTTTAAATTCTTTTCTGTTTTAGAAAATGGAAGTATTGTCCAAGTTGGAGAATTGTTACCTTGCAAGATTTGTGGAAGAACATTCTTTCCAGTAGCATTAGTGAGTAGACTGATGTTGTACCTTTTCTCTTTGTGGTTTAATGGATCTGTAATTGTTCAGTACTTCAGGACCAACTCTCATGGGAAGAGCTTATGTGGAAATTTTCGAAGTTATTGAGTAGCATTCTTTGTTCTGGAGTCTTGTTTCCAACGATTTCATTCGTCTAGAGTGCTCTCTTTCCTTTAGAGTTTGATTGGTCTTCAGAACTCCTCTATTCAATTGTTAAATTGTTCCTAGTTTTAT
>NW_012154173.1:3893853-3900127 GCF_000956105.1 Propithecus coquereli | reverse complement strand
GTTTGTACAGGGGTCTACTCCCTACTAACCCCATTTTTTTTTGAATACTTAAAGATTTTATTCTCATAATTACAGTGCTTGTTTGTTGAAATGAAAACTGAAAACAAATATATAAAACAGTTGATTAATTATTGTTTACTGAAAGCAAAAGAGGCTCTATGATGTCAAATAAATCAGTTTTGGGGTTTCTTTTTTTCCTAAAGTTTAATAGTTCCAGTTTCTTCAGTGTTTAACAAAATACAAAAGAAAGTGTGTTTAGTGCACTGATGTTATCTGTCAACATGTTTATATAATAGAGGGAGAATGTTTGTTTATCTAATTGGTTAACTGGAGGTCAATTAAGAGAGCTTCCATTGGAATGTCCTTAAAATGAATGAATGAATGAATGATTGAGTTGGCAACTCTACTAAAAAACAAACAAACAAAAGCCAGAGGAGTGGAACACTAGATAACTCAAGAAATATCCTAGGTTAAGAAAGGTAGAAAATTTGACTTCCAGAATGGAGGAAAGGGATAATTATAGGGGAAGAACACAAATCTGACCCTTTGCCCTATTATTTTGTGTAAACTTTATATTCGCATACTACGGTTATGTTAACTTTAGTAATCCAAACTACTATAAACTTTTGTAAATTTAACCGTAATGCATTCTTCTTCATTTATGTTGTTTTTCCAGTATCTATGTTCAGGTATTTAGTAAAGACATCCCCCCCCCCCACTGGATTAGCTTTTACTTGGTTACATTATTTTTCTTATTCTTAGCAGTGTGAAAACTAGAAGATATTGAATAGCTGTTAATAAAATTTTAGAAGACTGTCTTGTGAGAAAAGTAACTTATAGCATGTATTACATATATGTTTTAAAAGTTAATTTTAATTAAGGCAAGGTATATCTTTTCAGATTTTTAAATTGGTCTCAAATTTTTAAACTGATCTCAATTTAAATAAAGTTTTATAATTTTCTCTTCTGTAGAAAGAGAAAATGATATGTTACGTTTTTTCACTTAACAGAAAAAACATGGACCCATTTGCCAGAAAACCGCCACTAAAAAACGGAAGACTTTTGATTCAAGTAGACAAAGAGCTGAAGGAACTGATATTCCAACAGTAAAACCTCTTAAACCAAGGGTAACTATATAACCTTTTGAACAATATGAACCTTGCTATTATGTATAGAAGAAATAATAATTACCTGTTATACTAAGATTAAAGAATAAATACAATTGTGTGTTATGTGTTCAGTTTAGAAATTATCAGAAGCTTATAAAATAAGTTTTATCCTAAATAAAATTTCAAGCTTCTGCAAAATAGGAGAAGACCAAGGTGCCATCTCAAATTCCATCAATTACATTGAGGTTTTTGTACCATTGGAGAGCCAATTGCTGTCACATGTTCTTTCTAAGTCATTGTTAAAAACTTTAGGTATAACTTAAGTTTTGAATTATTACTATCTCTTATCAGTAGTATAATTCCTATATATAGAAAGTAAAGCTATTACTTATAGATATTTTAGCATAATAGATATTGATTATCTTGACTTATTGATTGCCAGTATTTGTAATCTATATTATGTCTTCTGGGGAAAAGTTTTATCAGTTGTTCAGTTGTCCACATACAGCTATTGTCAGCTCATTTTCTTTCTTGGAACCAAAGCAATGATAATCTCTGCTTAATACCTGTCATATAGTCATCCCTTAATATCTGTGGGGGATTGGTTTCAGGACCCCCCCCTTGGATCATCAAAATCTGTGAATTCTCAAATTCCTTATATAAAATGGTATAGTATTTGGATATAACTTATACACATCCTCTGTATATTTTAAATTATCTTTAGATAACTTATAATACCTAATACAATGCAAATGCTATGTAAACAGTTGTCATAGTGCATTTTTTAAATTATTATTTTTGATTATTATTATTATTTTTTCCCAAATTTTTTTACCCATGGTTGGTTGAACCCATGGATGCAAAACCCACAGATACGGAGGGCTGACTGTATATTGCTAAGAATAAATTATTTAAATACTTTGTCTGACATAGTTATAAAGACTCTTTTCAGGGAAATTATTGAAGCTAAGTACCTGATTGAATAGGTTTTGAAACAAAACCCTACTTTTGATGGTAATAACTTCTTCCAGTGGTACAGGAAAAACATTTCCCTATAGGGAAATTAATCTTACTAATAAAATCATTTGATGATAGAAAAATCAGGTATTCATCTTTAATTTTTAGTCTGTGAATATGTAAGGGAAGGATGATGAAATTTGAATAAGGTACATAAACCAATATTTCAATTTTTTTTTTAGTAACCTGGCAAATATATGATTATATTAACTTAAATTAGCTTAGGAAAGTAAACTAGCCAAATCATTGGAGGCAGTATAATATAGTGGGTATGAAAGCTGGCTCAAGAGTCAGAATGCCTGGATTTAACCCTGAGTCTGCTGCATTCTATGTTATTTTGGGAAAGTTACTTAATCTAATTATGCTTCTGTTTACGGGGTAAAATGGTGATAGTGGTAATATTTATCTTGTGCGGTCATTGTGGGGATTACATGAGATCTCATAATTGGTGATCTCAATAAATGTTAGTTATTCTATTTCTTTTATAATGAAGGGGATTTGAATACTTAAAAATTAATTTCCAGAAAAAGAGTAAAAACCATTGCTTTACATTAAGTGATTTATTGCCTTGCTGCTTAAAGTGTGGTCCATAGAATAGTAATATCTATGTTATTGGGGAACTTTTTAGAAATACAGAATCTCAGGTCCTTCCTAGACATACTGAATCTGCATTTCAACAAAATTCCTGGTGAGTCATATTCACATTAAAGTTTGAGAAGCAATGTCTTAGAAAATTTGAACATTGTAGTGTGGTTCTCAGTATATTTACGTTTATCAAAAAAATCCTTCAAATCACAAGCAGAGTGGGGGCAAAGCAACTACAAATTCCATTTTTGAAAAGACAAAAGGCAGGCATAATCCACAGATTACCAAAATATCTGTAAGGACTGCCTAAAGCAGTTGAGATCCAGGAGAAATTACCCATAAGAGGAAGTACAGGAAGTTGCTGGGGGAGGGCCATGGCTCAGATTCTGGAAATCTGCCACTTTAAAAGTGATTCCTTAAAGGTGAGAAGTCTCATTGGAGAATATATTTCTCTTGTTTACTATGGCCAAGGTGGGAACTGGGATGAGCTGTAGGAATTTGGGTAGCCAGGAACTGGAATGAGCAGGGATGAAATTGGATAAAAGCCAGGAGAGGGTAATGGGGAGAAAAGGAACAGAGGGTCAAGGAGGCCTAGTGGTAGAGGCCCTTGGAAAGCACTATAAAAATGCCCTACCTGAAGATGAAGGGCATAACTTAAAAGGCTGTGTCCTTTTTTTGAAGCGGTTCTTGAGGGATTTGAGGGAAGCAGGATTGGCAGCAGTAGCCCGCCTGGACCAGTATTGTTTTGGAGAACCAGAAGAGGCAGGTATACGTTATCACACAAAGACACTTTATTTGCAGGAAATAGTCTGTATCTCGTGCAACAGAGAAGAGAGCTGCTGGTTTGTGTAGCCTGGAAGGCTACACTGGGCCTCTCTTCCCCCAAATCTCTTGCAAATAGCTGTACCAGGAAAACTTAAATTATTCAGTGATAAATAATAAAACTCTTATTAGCTCAGCATTGATAAAAGATACTATGGGAAAAAAGAGAAAAGAGCAGCAAAACTTACCAGTAGATGAGTAATACCATTGTGGAGCAGATATTTTGCTATAGAATAAGAAACTTTAAAGAATCAGTCACTTCAAACATCTAAATTTGCTATTTACTATTTCTACATCCGTATTCATTATAGAGGTAGGT
Organism: Propithecus coquereli; assembly: GCF_000956105.1. Taxonomy (NCBI): domain Eukaryota; kingdom Metazoa; phylum Chordata; class Mammalia; order Primates; family Indriidae; genus Propithecus; species Propithecus coquereli. Next base: position 3,896,275 of record NW_012154173.1, on the reverse strand, counting down.
CTGTAATTTTTCTTTTTATCAAAGTTTTGCTGCTCTCAGAAAACTAGTTAGAAAGTTGTTTCCTTGTTTTCTATTCTCTGAATGAGTTTGTATAAGAGTAATGCTATTTTTTCCTTAAATGTTTGCAAGAATTAAAAAATAAAGGCAGCTGAGCCAGGAGGTTTCTTTGTGGGAAGGAATAGATTTATTTTTTAAAATAAATATAACATTTGTGATTTTCTATTTCTTTTGGTATCTGTTTTGTTGTGTTTTCCCAGTAAATCACCTGTTTCATTTTAATTATCAAATTGATATAAAGTTTCTTTTTACTATCTTCTTTTCTTTATCATGTTTGTATGAACTGTATGGTGTATTTCCATTCCTTAATAATTTGTGTTCTCTTTTTTCTTGATTAGTCTTGCCTTGTTAGTGTTTTTAAAGAGCCACCTTTTGACTTTGTTGATTCAACAAAAATTCTTTAAAAAATTTAAAAAATAAGGACATAATAGAAATAGTGGGATATTTCAATAATATGACAAAATAAATCTTTGTAGCTCGTGAGCCAGCACGATGTTTAGTGGAAAGGCAATAGAGGTAGTCCCATTAAAGTCAGGAACAAGATTAAGCTGCATCTAACACAGTATACACCAGCTGATCCAGTTCAGTAAGAATAAGAAATTACATGTGTAGAGTATGGGGAAAAGACTGGGTAAAACTGTTATTATTAGAAGACGTGATATGCCTGGAAAACCCAAGAAAATCAACTGAGAAATTACTGCAAACAATAAGGGAAAGGTGAGATAATATGGTATAATGTTACTATACAGAAAGTACTAGGCGTCATATATTCAGCAAACAACCTCTTAACACATAAAAATGAGAAAAGACCTATATAAAAGAACAAGACAAAATCTAAAATATTTAGGAATAAACCTCATGATAAAGATACAAGACTTCCACAAAGAAGTCTTTGAAAACCTACCAAAAGATACAAATGACCACTTCCTCAAGTGGAAATATAGCTTAGGTACTTGTGTAGGTAGACTCAGCATCATTAAGATTTTAAGTTTCTTAAGTTGTTTATGAATGAAATGTTTAATTTTTCCAGTTAAAATATAATTTTTTAAAATTAGGCAAGCTGATTCTAATGTTCATATGGAAAATATATGTATGAGAATAACCAGGAAAAGATTGAAAAAGAAGCAGAATAAAATAGGATTACTCTATCAGATATTAAAATATAAAGTTTCAATATTTAAATCACTGATACTGACACAGGATAATCACAACAATGGAACAGAAAACTAAGTTCAGAAATAGGCCCAAATCGATGAAGGAGTTTGGTATGTGATAAAGGTGTTATCTCAGTTCTGTGGGGGGCTGGGAGGGAGTCAATAAAGGATGGTGGGACAACTGTAAAGCTATGTTAAAAAACAAAGTTAAATCATTTGTCACATCATACACTAGGGTAAATTCCATATGAATAAAAATTTAAAATTTTTAAAACAACATTGTAGAAGTTCTAGAAGAAAACATGGGAGAATTTCATTTTTCCATCATGTGAGTTTGAGCATGGCTAAATATGACTGCAAATATAGAGACCATAAAAGAAAAGATCAGTAAATTAAACTATATTTTAAAAATAATGCTGCATATCAAAAGACCCATAGGCAAGGTCAAAAGACAAATTGTTGGTAGGAGGAAGGGCATAGTTCCTATAAAGAGTTACTATCAATAGAAATTGTGACAAAAAAGACCAGTAACCCAATAAATGTTAATCAGGAATATAAACAGTTCACAAAAAAGGCAATACAAGTGGTCTTAACAATATGAAAAGATGCTCAATCTCACTAATTAGAAAAGAAAATCCAATTAAATCCACAGAGGACTATTTTCACCTCTTTAGTGAGTTAATAACCCAAAAGTTTGATAACGTACTCTATTGGAGAGTCTATAGGAAAATAGGGAAAAAAACTTGTCTTAGTCTGTTTTCTGCTGCAATAACAATACTGCAAACTGGGTAATCTTTAAAGAAAAGAAATTTATTCCTCACAGTTCTAGAGGCTGGGAAGTCCAAGAGCATGGCTCTGGCATCTGGTGAGGGGTTTCTTGCTGCATCACCTATGGTGGTGGAAGAGCAAGCATGCATATGAGACAGAGAAAATAGAGGCCAAAAGTATCTTTTTATCAACTAACCCACTCCCAGCATAAAAGCATTAATCCATTTGTGAGGGTGGAGCCCTCATGACCTAATCACCTCTTAAATGTCCCTACATCTTATGGTATTAATGGTAATTAAATTTCAACATGAGTTTTGGAGGGGACATTCAAACCATAGCAGCATGCTCTTAGTGGCAGCCTAAATAGATGTAACACTTCAGAAAGCAACTTAGCAGTGTCTGTCATGATGAGAATTGCATAAAAGATTGCACATGATACAATG
>NW_012154173.1:3892089-3892823 GCF_000956105.1 Propithecus coquereli | reverse complement strand
TCTTCACTGTAATTTGGACTTAAGAAATGTTTTAATCTCTTGGGCCTGACAAAAACACCTGCTTCTTTGTTAGAGGTTGTAGACCTACTCCATTAGTAAGCAAGACAAATTTCTGAGCTTATGATGAATAAATGCAAAAGGGCAAACTCCTTATCAAAAAATAAACCTGTCAAAATAAATTAAGATTTTTTTTTTACACTACTAAATTTTTACATCTATTCCCAGTGTCTCATTTAGTTCAAATCTCTTATAGTGCTACAAAATTTCGTTCTAGGATAATTTTAAAAGAAGTTTAATTTACAGTATACTTTGTATTTTGGGAGACTATTTTATCTAGGAAACATTTGCTGTTTCTTAAATTTGAATTAATTATGTTAGTGAGGTATATTTTTATCACTTCTTCCATCTGTTGGGAAGTTTAAGAGAGAATAACATTGTATAAAGATGAATAGACTATTTCTTGACAGTTTTCAATTAGATAAAAGATTGTAATAGGTGAGCCCATATTTTAAAATGTATTTTAATGTTATGTGTTATTAGTGCTCAACTAGTCTACCATATAAAATGTGTATTTATTATGAAAACATACAGAAGCAAAAAAGAAATAACATTTTTCCTATACTTATTTTTTTGTACTGATGATTTATTTTTCTCTTTTTTTCCCCCTCCTCAAATTTGATTCAAAGCCAGGAAAAAATTGAAATTTATCATGTACTAGCAGACCTTTTTCTTAA
>NW_012154173.1:3889514-3891419 GCF_000956105.1 Propithecus coquereli | reverse complement strand
TCTCTTATGTTTTCTAAAAGTTTATAGTTTTAGTTCTTATATCTATGAATCATTTCAAGCTGATATTTGTGTATAGTGTGATATTATATAAGGGGCAATTGTTAATTTGTTATATGTGGATATTCTATTGTTTCAGCACCATTTGTTGAAAAGATTTTAAATTGCAAATAAATTGTCAAGGCATCTTGGTTGAAAACTAGTTAAATATATATGCATGGGTTTATTTCAGGACATACTGTTCTGTTCCATTGATTTTTATGTCTGTCTTTTAATCAATACCAAACTATTGCTATACTGAATCTTGAACCTTAAGTCTTAAAATCAGGTAATCTAAATTTTCCAACTTGAATTCCTTTTAAAAATTGCTTTAGCTATTCTAGGTTTATATTTATAGATAAATTTTACAATTGACTTGTAAAATTCTACAAAAAAATGACTGCTAGTATTTGAGATTATATTACATCCATAAATCAATTTGGGGAGAATTGTCATTTTAACAATATTGAATGGTCCAGATCATGAACTTGTTATGTTTTCTACTTATCTGAGTGTTCTTTAATTTATTTTAACAATGTTTTATAGTTTTCAGTATATAGGTCATATACTTACTGTGTTAAATCTTTCCCTGAGTATGTCATGTATTTGGATGCTCTTGTGAGTGGAATTATATTTTATTTCACATTCCATTATTCATTGCTTGTTTAGGCTGACATTTCTAAAACTGGGTTTTTATATATTGATCTTGTACCATGCTATTTTGCTAAATTCACTTATTAATTACAACATCCTTCTTATAGATTTCTTAGGAATTTTCTGTGTATAATCATGTCATCTGTAAATAAGGACAGTTCTATTTTCTCCTCTCCAGCCCTTTCTGTTTCTTTTTGTGATGTGTTGTATTATCTAGAACTTTCAGTGAAGTGTTGAATAGAAGTGATGAGAGTGTACATCCTTGCTTTGTTTCTATGCTTAGTTGAAAAGCATTCTGTTTTCACCGTTGAGTATGTTGTTAGCTGTGGGTTTTCGTCTGTGTTCTTTGTCAAGTTAAGAAAGCTTTCTTCTCTGGGACTTTTTTTTCCTTCTGAACTACTGATTGGTTTTGAATTTGTTGAATGCTCATTCTTTATGTGTTAAATGATATATGTTTATTCTCCCTTATTCTATTAATACGATGTATTGCACTGATTGGTTTTCAGACAGTAAGCCAAATTTGCATTCCATTAATACATTTCATTTCATTAGAATTGTTATGCTTTTTATATATGTTGATATATTATTGGATTTGATATGCTAAAATTTCATTAAGAATTTTTGCATCTATGGTCATGAGGAATACTAGTCTAATTTGGCTAGTTTTGGTGTCGGGGTAATACAGGCCTTATAATGGGTTTGTACCTATTTCCTCCTGTATTTTTTTCAAAGAGTATTTGCAGTATTGGTATTATTCCTTTTTTTGTATGTTTGTTAGAATTCATCATTGAAGCCACCTAAGCATGGAATATTCTTTTTTCTAAGGGTTTTCACTATTATATCAATTTCTTTCAAAATGTGGTACAGATTTTCTGTTTCTTCTTGGTGTCAGTTTTGGCAATTGGCATCATTCAAGTAATTTGTCTCTTTCATCTGCATAGTTGAATTTATTGACCTGAAAGTATTATCCTTTAATGCCTGTAGAATTTTCAGTGATATCCTTTTTCATTCCTGCTACTGGTATTTTGTCTTTTCTTTTGTTCTCACTGATCAATTTTTTTTTCTTGATCAGTTTAGCTAGAGGTTTATCAATTTTATTACATATTTTCAAAGAAACAGCTTTCGGCTTCATTGCTCTAGCTGCATCTCACAGATCTTAATGTTTATTTTTATTATCATTCAATTAAAAATATTTTCTAATTTGTGATTTCTTCT
>NW_012154173.1:3876072-3877018 GCF_000956105.1 Propithecus coquereli | reverse complement strand
TTTATCAAGATTTAATTTTTTAAAAGTTCACATACTGAATTCAAAGGATTAAAATTGGTTTTAGCCAGCTGTTCTTAGTAATAGTGCATCTTAAATTTTATACTGATTATTGGTTGTAAAATGTGATTTGACTTTTTGAATTTGAAAATTGGGTTTAAAATCTTATTTCTCACATAACATTCCAAGCAATCTAAATACTGTATTGGGCTAAATCCCAAGCACACATGCAAGTATAGTTGTCACGTTATAGTTGAAACATCAGGTTGGAACTAAGGTGGCGTGAGTTTTAAATTCCTGTGTTAAGTTGGGACAAATTCATTTCTTTCTGTTGGAGCAAGTAATCAATAAGGTATTTTTGTATTCAAGGAACTGAGCAAAATTGGGCTCAAAAAGAGGTAGTAAAATTAAATTAATAGTAATATTCATCTAGAGAGTAGAGAAAAAAGATAAGATAAGCCGAAATATCCAATCTTATGTCAGCCCATACTCCATTCATCTGACATTCTCTGGTGAGGATAGTGAAGTCAGAATTAGCTCGCTCTTTTCACCTTGGAGAAATGCATAGGCAGCTATCGTAAAACTTGTCTAGACTAGCATGTAATTTTATGAATTTTTATCAGTAGGAAATAGCTGGCCTCTATATATGAAATATAAAACGACACTCGGGAACAGGTAAAAATCTTGACCTTTAAAGGTGTACCCCAAGTGAGCATCATTAGGTGTTTCTAAGTTTTTCTAATGTTTGGTGTTTAAAATCTTATCATTGAGGAAATTTTTTCCATTAGACTCTTTATTTTTTATTGTATGTGTGTGTGTCAATTGGGAAAAGTAGCTCTGAGTTTAACTTTTAGTACACCAGTTTTGAGAGGGAACATATTTTGGGAAACCTCCGTCTGAGGTGATATATTTTAATCAATACTTTCTCAATTTAGGTAATTGGGTAGCT
>NW_012154173.1:3871457-3873037 GCF_000956105.1 Propithecus coquereli | reverse complement strand
CCTGGTACAAGTGAAAGAATTACTTGAAGTTTGTATGGCAACCATTATTTCAGTTTATACAGATGATTCAAGATTGAGTAAAGGTATAGTTAAGACATCTGGTTAGCTGTAACATTCAAGAAATTTCTCAGCTTCTGCTGAGATTAGTAAATGACAGACATGTCAGTGCCTTGCGATTATTTAAAGCCTGATGTATTAATATATAATCTTTATTGTGGTCCGCTTTAATCTGGCATACCAGTGATCTATAATATATTAGAGTCATGTCACAGAAAAATTTCTTTTTATACTTGGAAAAATTCTTATGTTTGGTAGTTAACTTCTAGACAACCTGTGCGTTAACTTTAACAGATTTTTTTAAAGCAAAATATATCCCAGTGGAAAAATTTTCTCTTCTTCTAAAAGGTGATTGTCTTTATTTCTAGGAAATTTTAGAAGTATAATGAAACACAGAGCTTTTAAATAAATATTTCCCCATTTCAGTTGTGTCATAGAGTTTACACAGTTGTACCCTGAGAACTGTGTTTTCTTAACAGTTTATTGCCAGTTTAAATGGATATTTAGCTAATAATTTTCAGTAGCTAAAATATTAGATTTCAGAGATTTATTTCTGTTCAGTAAGTATGAAAAACATAAGTTCAATTTGGAGATCAACTACAATAGATGTGGTAAAATTAGAAGAACATAATGCATGTGCAGAGCATTTTTTTTAACTAAGTGAATTTGGTTTCCATAAGTTCTTACATTAAAAATGTTAAGAAGTAAGGATCTTTAGTTTTTAAGTACATTTTTGTATGAATGGGAACATGTTTTTTTCATAAGCCGATACATTGATTTATGGGAATTGAGTATGTATGGAGCATTATTTAAATTTTTGTGAACATTTTTTATTATCAATCTAGAAATGCCTAAAACAACCTAGAATTGAGGAGCTTAGCTTATGTGGATAACAATGATAGAAGCCATTGGATTAGGGAGGTAACTTTGCCATGGAATTGAGATACTAAATTACCTGTGCAGGATTGATGAATTTAGGATCAAAAGTGGAGGCATGACACATTTCAAAACAAAACCTTGAATGCTTCAGAACATCACTACTACAGAGGTCTACCAAGATACGAAATAGCATCTGGTAAATTTTTTTTCTCAGTATTATTTCAGAAATCATCTTTTAATTATATCTCAATCTACTATGCTTGCTATAGTCTTACAAGATGCTTTATAAGCCAGATTTATTTCCTAAGTGAATTCACTCTCTTGATATCAACAGTAAACAATGACCTTTCCTAGGTTGAAGTTTATTTCAAGTCAGGAATAGGTTGGTATCATTGCCAAATATTTCTTAAAATGCTCATTCAGCTATGAGGATTTTGAAAGCCTGCAAAAGTGTTATATATATAAAATTTTGATCATTATTGAGATTTATAGGTTTTGGTTTTGATACATAGCCTAACAGTAGCAAATTATGGCAGAACATAAATTTAAGTGATTTTAGCCTAAGAACAGCATTACTAATTCTTAGCCTAAGGAACATTAGAATTGTGTGTGTGGGTGTGTGTATGTATATATACACATATATA
>NW_012154173.1:3869245-3871407 GCF_000956105.1 Propithecus coquereli | reverse complement strand
TAATTTTGATATTTTATTTTTTTAGCTTAAATATCTGTCCCTTATGTTGTTATTAATGTATCATATGTTCAGAATAGTCAACCAAGTTCATTTCTTGATTCTTTGACCGTAGTATTTTCCTTTCCTTTTTACCTTAGCTTTTTATACCTTTCTGAACTTGACAGTTGTTCTTAATAGACAAATATTTAGTGGTTTGAAGAAGATATTGGCCAATGAAGTATACCTTTGTCAGTATGTAAATTACAAGAGAGAAATTTAGAAATTAGAAATGAAGTATGGTATATGTTCCCAGCAAATGTCAATTTTTTTTAAAAGAAAAATTTTCTTCATTGACAACTTTTGACTTATAGGCATAAAGAATATTACTAAAGCATTGTTTTCTTTGTTAGATGATCTGCTTTATGTGATTTTTCTTTTTCAGAGTATTATTAAAACTAATACCTTTTTTATTATAAGGTGTGCCTTCAGGTAAAGTGTCCTCAGTTAGCAGCTCTTTGGGAAACAAACTTCAGACCTTATCTCCCTCTCATAAAGGGATAGCAGCCCCTCAGGCAGGGTAAGTCTACACTGAATTTAATTTATTAGTGATATGTATTTAAATGATATTAAGGTTTTATTTTGGTTAGGTAATTGGGTTTTTCATTGAACTTAATTTTCTAAGTTAGCATATTACTGGTCAGGAGCACACTCACTGCTGTTGAGGATCTAAATTATTATAAACATTTTGGAAAATAATCTGGTGGTATTTATCAAGAGCCTTAAAAATATTTATATTTTTGAATGAATAATTTTACTTCTGGGAATCTAGTCTAAGGAAATAATTTGCAATATGGAAGGGTTTTGTAGTAACTATAATTTGCTAAGCACTATGTATCAGGCACTGCACTAGACATTTTGCATATAATTTTATTAAAACCACCCATGACCACAGAATAATAGGATCAGAGAAGCAAAATAATTTGCTCGAAACCACATAGCTATTAAAAGTTAGAAACAGAATATAAATTGGGGTCTTTTTGGCTCTGAACATTGTACTCTTTTCACATTTTTTTTAATAATGTAAAAAAGAAAAAGTAAAATCACCTAAATGTCTAGCTTTGTTTGAAGAATAAATTATGAAAATCTACACAGGAATATTTTGCAACCATAAAATATATATAAATTTTAATAAGATGATTCTATAACAAGAGAAAGAGATACAAAACTCCATGTATAGGATGATGGAAACTATAAAAATATGTGTAGACAAAAAAGATAAAATATCCTGAAATATGAATAGTGGGGTGATTCTTTTCTCTTCATTTAATACCTTTTTTATACTTTCTATCTTTCTACAGTTTTATACACAAGACTTTTAATGAAGTAGCATAATTAAACTTTTAATAATATATTTTAATATGGGAAAAGTTAGTAACACTAGAGATTTTAATATAAAGCCACCAATTTTTGGAAACTCACTTTCTCTTCCATTTTGACAAATCAGAAAATAAAGGGATTGCCACAGGACTATTAGAATGAAGGATTATGTCTATATCTTTACATATACTGATACAGTTGATGAAGGAAATATAGCTCATGTTATTTTCAAGTATAGGTTTTCTGTGGCTCACATTCACTTTGGTTTTTATGTGGGAAATATATACAAGTGTATCTGTCATTTGAGAGTAACTACCAAAGTTTCTCAATTCAGACTACATAGAAAAAGCAAGACCTAAAAGGAGTTTAAAGTAATTATCATTCAAAGGAAAAAATGAACTAGCAAGATCTGATGAGTTAAATGTTTTTTCTTATTATTTTGCCTCCAGAAAGAAGAGATAGGCTATCTTTAAGAAAGAGACAAGTTATCAATAGATCAAGTAGTTGAAAAGTGAAAGATGCACATATTCCAGTGGTAACAAACTGATTTGATTTTTTTTCTTCTCTAGAGTTGACTCATCGGATAGTTAAGTGAACTATAGATACAGCCATATGTGCTTTAATTTTACAAAGCCTTTTAATCATTTACCAGGAAGAATTGCCTTCCATGCTAGGTTATAGTGTGTGTTTTTAGTGTTGTTTATAGTTTTATTTACAGTTGATTATGAATTAAAAGCTGCTATTTTTCATACCTCTCCTATCATACTGGTGATTTTATCAGTTGGCAATATTAAGTTGTGCTGACA
>NW_012154173.1:3864790-3866640 GCF_000956105.1 Propithecus coquereli | reverse complement strand
TTTATGTCACATGTAGGATTTGAGCACTTATCCATGTTAGAGGAATCGGTTTTTAAAATATAGTTTAAAATTTGCTAAATTTTAATTTCAGTAACTTTTTTTCCGAGAAAGAAAATAAGATCTTTCTTTTAGTCCTTATTCCCCAAACCATGGATGCTTTTTGTAAGGTAACCACTGTTTAGAATAAAAATGCTCTGATAAATTGTTTAAGGATTTAAAGAAAAATCTGATTAATTAAAATTCCAAATAATTGAATTTTTAGTCTTTTACAAATTAAAAACAAATTTTAGTGTCAAATGTTTTATAAATTATGTCTAATATATTTACTTAATGAAGGCAGTTTTTAAAAACTTTAAAACCTAATGTTAACACTACCATCTACTGTTGGCCTATATCAGACATAAAGATTTCAGGAGTTTTGCAGGGCTTTGCCTTGAAGGAATATGTGAACGTGTTAGTTCACATATCAAAAGCTGCCTCGCCTCAGGAGAGCATCTCACAGATCGGAGCGATTTGCATGGTGACCCTGTCTCAGACCTGAAGGCTGCTTGTGCCTGACGCCTCTGTAGGACAAGGCTTGGTATGTGGTCACAGGTTGAGAACTGATCAAAGAATGCCCTCCTGACAGACACCTACAGCTAGAAACAACTGGCCCAAGGGACAGTTCCTGTTTCAGTACTGACTACTTGTCTCAATCAACAAAAAACTAGCTGAAGAAATATAGAGCCAATATATTTCTGTTTAACCTTTCTACTAAGTGGTAATTTTATCTTAGGACTTAGAAGTTTATCTTAGAAAGATTTTGTAACCATTTGCTCATGTAGATAGAGTTAATTAAGGGATCCCTAGAAGCTTTGGGGGAGACTCTAAACCTAAATGAACTACCTGTTATTATGTAAATCTGTTACCACTGGCAACTGATGGCTGCACCAATAAATACTGATGCCGGACCACACTCATTGCATCACAGCTCACGGGAATGCTGGAGGACCCCCTGATTTGCCCATCTTTAAAACTATACTTTCATTTCTGTGTCTTCTTTTATTTCTATATTCTCTATTTTCTATTTCTATTATTTCCATATCCCTTGTGACACCCCTGCCAAAGGGACCTGATTTTGCTGGGAGCATAGCTAACTCCCCGCAATCTGCAAAGTATTAATACTAACTTTTATAACAAAATGCCTGCTATGTGTAGGCTACTGAAAGGACATAAAAATGAATAAGATGTGTGTGTCCTCATAGACCCTTATAGTCCAGAGAGATCAACAAATTCTTTTTAGACACTAAGCTCCATAAGAGGAAGCATCAAGTATTTTATAATACAAGCATATCATGCACTATATTGCAGGAGGTAGCACAGTGCCTGACACATAGTGGGTGCTCAGGATTTATAGAGAAAGTGAATGATGAGTGAAGAAATGAGAGAGCAAGCAAATATCTCTTTAAATAGACATTTAAAGCTAACAAGCAGTGATGTGTTATTCCATAGTCATTTAAAATATTAATAATTTCCTTGTTTCCTAATCTTCCCTGCACCCTACTATGAATGGATGTTGGTTGATGATAGTCTATATTATTCAATTATTTGTTGATTTATTAATAGAACAGCGAACTATCCTACAAACCTGCAGTTTGACCTATTATCCTCTAGGTGGAGATGCTTTATAAGTTGGTTGAAAAAAAAATATATATATGTATTTATAGAGAGAGCTGGGGGGAAAAGAGAGCTTCAGATGGCATAGTCCATTAATATTTTTACATGTGAATTTTATAATTTCCATCCATGTTTTTTCACATAGGGTCAAGTTTTACTGTTCTCGGAAATTAAGTCATTCTTTGTTAGAAAAC
>NW_012154173.1:3859525-3863583 GCF_000956105.1 Propithecus coquereli | reverse complement strand
TGTGGGAGTCATTTTGGAACTCTACTGCATGAGTCTTCAAGGTTTATTAATTTGTGCCTCAGTAGTCTAGGACTCATTTTAAGTGATGAAATTAGGGCCCCAAATTAATTTACTCATTAAAAAGTTGAAAACTATATTATTAGAGTTAACTTATTAATTTAAAAACTAATGCCTATTACAACAATGTGCTTTACTGTATATGTATGAAAAGAAATAATAAATTTAGCTAGATGAACAATAATGTGAGAGAAATTCTTTAAGAAGGGAGAAGGATGGGAGAAGTCTTTAAGATACTAACAGCAGTCATGTTTTATTTTTAAGTAATTAGTGATAAATCCTAGAAGGAAGGACTTTGTGTCCTGGGCCATTTTTCCTTGTACTACTACTGCTAAAGCAGATCTCTGTACCTTCTGAAACAGATCTCAAAGAAAGAGTGACTAGCAGTAAGATAAAGTCCAATTCCAAAATTAAATTTCCTTTTACTATTTGTTGAGCCATAGCAGGCAGATTCTACAGATAGGATAAGAGTAAGTCTTTTTACATTCTGGCCAGGAAGAAAAATGTACTGATCATGTGAGACTGAGGCAACATATTTTAAGTTCTAATCAAGACAGACAGCTCTTCACAGTCTCTTGAATGGTTCTTGACATTTAGATTCCACCTCTTAGAAGACATTGCTGAAAATAAGTGATAGGCATTTAGATAATGACAGTTATTAATGTTGATAACATCTTATATTTTGCTCTAAATGTAAACATTTTGAACAATTTAAAATTCTCGATATGATTCAATTATGTGTGTATATTCATGAGTATGTTTGTGTCATCTGTACATCTCAGGTACTTTTTATATGAAGGTGATGGGATTTCTTAAAGACTGTTTTAGAGCTCCCGCCCCCTGCAAGTGTCCTTCCTATTCAAATGCCATTCTTTGAAATATTTTTTAGTGATTGAATTCCTAGAAAGGCACTATAGTAGTTTTACAACATCCCCAGAAGGGCTACACAAAAGTACAATAGAGTGAACCTCATGGATAGACTTGGAGTGACCATTTGAGGAGGTCCAGGGTATTCCACTCATGTACCAAGTTGATTCTTTGCTTGTTGAAGTTTAGAAATAATTTAAAGAAGTAACTACTCAAAACAACCTCTCTTTGAATGACAGCATTACATATTGAATGTGAGATTTGTATACAAATCACTTGAGTTCAAGTTCAAGTACTATTCTGACCACATAATAGCTTTGCAATTTACATAATCTCTCTGAACATACATTTCTTCAACTTTAAAATGAGAATAATATCTTCTGAAAGATTGGGGGAAGTTATGTAAAATGAAGTATGTATGGTGCCTGGCTGCATATTTGGCATGTAGTGGGTGTTTGAAAAATGGTAGATGTTGTTATTACCTGCGTGTATTTTGGAAGCAGATATTTAAAATTTTGGCATACTCTTTCCTACTTTGCCACATAAGTAGAGTATGAAGAATTTCAGCCAAAAGTTTAAGAACTTCTAATCTGAAGATATTTTTAAAAATATTCTACTTGTTCATATAATACAACATTGCTTACCTGTGAAATGAAAAGATTTAACTAAAACTCTAAAGAGGGAGAGGGAACTAATGCTTTACTGAACATCTAAACCCTAGCTCCGCAACATATGAGCACAGCGTCACCTTGGGTAAGTTACTTAAGGGCTCTTTACCTCTCAGTTGCCTCATCTGTAAAATGTAGTTATTAATCCTATCTATTTCTAAGGATTAAATGTATTTATGAATGCAAAATAATTAGAAATGTATTTTGACACATAAGCACTATCATATAGAAGTGTTAACTTACAGTAGCAATAACAGTAGTAATAATATTGTTTTCATCAGCTACACTAAATGTTTATATAAATTGTCATTTATATCTCATAACCTTTCTGTAGGACAAAGATCATTTTATAAATGAGGGAACTCAAACTCAGACTCACTTGTCACAAAGCTGGTCAGTGGCTGTTGGCACTTGAATCTAGATTCATCTGGATCCTAAGAACTATACTTTTAGTGTTAAATTATCATTTAAATTTCTAAGCTTTCTTTGATTCCTGAAGTTTCAAAATGGGGATTCAAGAATGATCCAGCCAAAAGTCCCCTTGAAACCAGATAGCCCGGGTTGTGTAGTTGGTCAAATTAAATCTTTAAAGGGAAAATAATATTAACCAATTTATTTTAGTTACTGTATCCAAGAACTTTCATAAATTGAAAGTCCTTTAAAGTGACTATTTAATGATTCATTTTTTTGACCATAACCCGTATGCTTAGAATAATAATAAAACTTGTGTTTTACTATTACTTGTGTGATACTAAAATATTATTTAACAATTTATTTATAAGCATTTAAAAGAATATATCTGTGTTTTGAGGGAACTGTAAATTTAGACTTAAGAAAAATTGAAGCCTTCAGAAGGATTAACTTATAAATTTTGTGTAAAACATATATATATTTTCATTGATTTTACATACTATCAGAATAGCGTTAATAAATGCAAAATCCTTTGGTTTATCCTTAGAATTAACTACTATTTGTTTTCAGATTTAAAATAATTATTTGGACTTTAATCTTTTGAATTTCTGTGCAGCTTCTAATTATTTTTCCAATCAAGCAGATAGGCAATTTGAGAAATAAATTGTTACTATTCAGTACTTTTTAATTATTCCATCTCTTTCTCTCTTATAGAACTAACATTAAACCTCGAAATTCCACACCACCCAGTTTGGCAAGAAATCCTACTACATCAAGTGTGCTTACAAGCAAAAGAAAAACATATACTGAGAGCTACATAGCCAGGTATGTTTAGCTCTGCTATCCTAATAATTAAAACAAAATATGAATGTATATAGTTTTCCAAAGATCATATACAAAAGTAAAGTAACAAGCTCTTCATAGAAAACCTGATTTTTCCTTTGCTATATATATGATTTAATCTGGCTTTTAGGTTGTACACTAGAGAAGTAGTTTGGGCATAAATAGTATTGTCCTATACCTTGTTATCATTATTGTAGTAAATGCTCAAAGACAATTTGTTGAGTTCTACTGGATTCATTTGGGCTTTTGGTGTATTAATTTTAACTGCAACATGGTTATTTTTACCTGTACAAATGGAATAATAGACCTGTTGAACCACTGCTAGTGTAATTTTCAGCAACATTTTAATATTTAAATCTGTCCTCTGAAGTGATTATTTAGATACTTCCCTTTCTAATCTGTCATGATATTTACTCAACTCTGGCATTCACAAAGTTGAGTGATGAACTCATCTCAGTTATAAATATTTGTTTTTCGTATGTATATCCCAACTTATTCCTGAAAGTTTTAAGGCAAGGTACATAAATCTACGAAGTACAATACAACTTGAGAAGCAAAGACAATGAAATCTTGCAAACAGCTAGAGAAAAAATAGCCTTACCTAGATAACGTGAATATTACCCATACAGTACACAGCTCACTTGTGACACTAGGAGCCAAAAGACAATAGAATAAACCTGTTGAGAGTGTGGAGGGAGAATAACTGCAGACCTTAGATTGTATACCAGCTATACCAGTGGTTCTCAAACTGTAATGTGCATCAGAGTCACCTGGAGGGATAATGAAAGCAAACTTTTTACCCCACCCCAAGATTTCTGATTCAATAGGTCAAGAATAGGTCACAACATTTTTCATGTATTAGCAAATTCTCAGATGATGCTGATCCTACCAGATAAAAGATATCATTTTGTGAATCACTGACTTAAATTATTCCATAAATGAGAGTGAAATAAAAATATTTTCAGACAAAAAGTATTGAGAAAATTAATGATCTGTAGACCCTATTAAAGAAACATCCTAAGGCTGAATCTTAGGAAAGAGAAGTGACCAGAGGAGGAGGAGGAATTTTTAAAAGGAGGAATATGAGCAAAGAAATTGATAATATCTAAGCTAATACTGAGTGTATGAAATAATAAAGATAAAACAATGAAATAAAAAGATAATAAAGAGCACAAATTCCTAGAAAACTATAACTTACTAAAAGTGATTTCA
>NW_012154173.1:3858919-3859475 GCF_000956105.1 Propithecus coquereli | reverse complement strand
TAGTCAGAATTTTTCAATCTGATAATGGACATTGTATGAACTCTCTGAGGATTCTTTTGGACATTAGTTCTTACCCTGGCAGTCAGATAATTAAGGACTTGGGTAGTAGATTTCTGATGAACCAGAATAATGTCTTTAAAAAAATTCTTTATATAGAGAAACAAACAGTAGCAATCTCCTTATGGGTACACCTTTATATATTTTAATAGTAAGATGGACAAGTTAGGCCCTCCACTTCGAACTGGAAGACATGTGCAAAGGTTGTATGACAGTGATACAAAATCAGACAGTGCCATCAAAAGACATGAGTTATTACCCATTTACAAGTAAGTATTTGTAACTTGGTTGCTACTTTTTGAGATATTTCCTTAAAGGCTTTATGTAATGAAATACTATAACTTTTACTTTCCTATACTTAAAAAAAAAGCTCTTAGTTTAATCATTTTTAAGCCAAAATGAGCTAAATAGTCTTCTAGGTTTTAAATCATTTTGATTTTTGGTGAACATTGTATTGTCCTAAATAAAACTTTCTATATCATACATTTTATTCCATTAT
>NW_012154173.1:3842175-3846514 GCF_000956105.1 Propithecus coquereli | reverse complement strand
TTAGTAAATAATAATGAAGTCTTAGTAAATTTTCTGGGTATAAAGTCAATATAATGAAAATGATTACAGTCTGTTTCTTAGCTACAAACAGAAAATGCAGTTTTTGGAAAGATCTACACACAAACACATAAACATGCAAATTTAAGGTACATATGAATCAGTTTAAAAGCCAAGCAAGAACTTTAATTTTGATGGAAGAAATCACAAAACATTCAAGACATTGAAGAAAATCTAAATGGAGATACAGGAATACCTCATTTTATTGTGCTGTGTTTCACATATATTGTATTTTTTACAAATTGAAGATTTATGGCAAGCCTGTCTGGAGCAAGTCTATAGCACCATTTTTCCAACAGCGTATGATTACTTCACGTCCTTTTGTGTCACATTTTGGTAATTCTTGCAATATTTCGAACTTTTTATTATTGTTATACGTGTTAAGGTGATTTGTGGTCAGTGACCTTTGATGTTTCTGTCGTTACTGGTTTGGGTCATCACAAAACCATGCCTATACAAGACATCAAACTTAATTGAGACATGTTGTGTGTGTCTCAACTGTTCCACTGACCAGCCGTTACACCATCTCCCTGCCCTTTCCTCCAGTCTCCTTATTTCTTGAGATACAATAATATTGAAATTGGGCCAATTAATAACCCTAAAATGGCTTCTATGTGTTCAAGTGAAAGGAGGAGTCACACCTCTCTCACTTTAAATCAAAAACTGGAAGTGATTAAGCTTAGTGAGGAAGGCATGTCAAAAGCTGAGATAGGCTGAAAGCCAGGTCTCTTACACTAAACAGACTTTCAAGTCTCATTATTTAAGAAATATATTTTGTGGCCCTATACCTGTCAAACATTGTGATTCTTCTGATGGATCTGGGCAAAGTAAATTAAAAACCTTTTGGAAGGGATTCACCATTCCTGATGCCATTTAGAACATTCGTGATTCATGAGAGGAGGTCAAAATATCAACATTAACAGGAGGTTGGAAGAAGTTCATTCCAACCTTCATGGTTGACTTTGAGGAGTTCAAGCCTTTATTGGACCAAATAACTGCAGATGTGATGGAAATGGCAAGAGAACTAGAATTAGAAGTGGAACCTGAAGATATGACTGAATAGCTGCAATCTCAGGATAAAATTTGAATGGATGAGGAGTTGCTTCTTATGCGTGAGCAAAAAAAGTGGTTTCTTGAAATGGAACCTACTGGGGAAGATGCTGTGAACGTGGTTGAAATGACAACTAAGAATTTAGAATATTACGTAAACTTAGTTGATAAAGCAGTGGCAGGGTGTGAGAGGATTGGCTCCAATTTTGGAAGAAGTTCTACTGAAGGTAAAATGCTATCAGGCAGCATCATATGCTACAGAAAAATCTTTTGTGAAAGAAAGAGTGAATCTATGCAGCAAACTTCACTGTTGTCTTATGTGAAGAAATTGCCGTAACTACCTCATCCTTTAGCAGCACCACTCTGATCAGTCAGCAGCCAACATCGAAATTAATTAGTTATAGTAATTAAGACAGTGTGATATTGATTCAAGGATAGACAAATATCCTAATGTAACAATCTATTGTTATATAAGAGTTGAGCTGAAGGAAGGAGTTAAAAGAAGACCCCACCCCCACAAATAACTGGAAATGTGCCACATTTCAGAGGTAGTGATACAGATTTGGGAAGTGGGGAGTGCTGGGATTACTGGATGTGTGTATGGAGAAAAACTTTATATTTACCTCACATCAAATATAGAAATATCAATTACATGTAAATTAACCTCCTAAATATGGAAAGGATAGCTATATCCACATTTTAAAATAAAATATAAGGAAGTCTCATTATCACTGAAGTTAGGAAAGAATTTCTTGAATAATTTAGCAAACACAAATAGTGTAACAAAATATTGATATATTCGATCCTATTACACTGAAAAATTAGTGCTGCAAAAGACTCCAGGGATGAAATGACAGGGCATGACAGGTTGAGAGTATACTTACTACATACATAAACCAACAAATTATTTTCCAGGATTTGTGGGGAATTTCTGCAATAAAATTTTTAAAATGAACTCATACCTAGGTATTTTATTTGTAGCTATTATAAATGGGATTACTTTCTTAGTTTCTTTTTCAGATTGCTAGCTGTTGGTATATAGAAATGCTACTGATTTTGTATGTTGATTTTGTATCCTGCAACTTTACTGAATTTGTTTATCAGTTCTAATAGTTTCTTTTGGAGTCTTTAGATTTCTCTAAATATAAGATCATATTGTCTGCAAACAAAGATAATTTGATTATTTACTTTCCAATTTAGATGCCCTTTATTTTTTTTCTCTTGTCTGATTGCTCTAGCTAGAACTTCCGGTACTATGTTGAGTAACAGTAGTGAAAGTGGGTATCCTTTCTTGTTCTAAATCTTAGAGGAAAGGCTTTCAGTTTTTCTCCATTCAGTATGATACTAGCTGTGGGTCTGTCATATATGGCTTTATTGTATTGAGGTAAGTTTTTCTAAAAGTAAACAGAGAAGTGAAAGATCTCTATAATGAAAACTATAAAACATTGATGAAAGAAATTAAAGAGGACATATTGTTTTTTGTTGAAATGTTCATACCACCCAGAGCATTCTACAGATTCAGTGAAATCCCCGTCAATATAACAATGACCTTCTTCACAGAAATAAAAAACAAAAATCTTAAAATTTATGTGGAACCATAAAAGACCCTGAATAGTCAAAGCCATCCCAAGCAAAAAGAACAAAACTCGAGGAAACACGTTACCCAATTTCAAATTATACTACAGAGCTATTGCAACCAAAATAGCAGGTACTGGTATAAAAACAGACATAGACCAATGGAACAGAATAGAGAACCCAGAAATAAATCCACACATTTATAGTGAATTTATCTTAGGTAAAATTGCCAAGATATACAGTGAGGAAAGGATAGTCTCTTCAACAGATGGTGCTGGGAAAACTGGATATCCATATACAGAAGAATGAAACTGGACCCTTATCTTTCACCATATACAAAAATATATACATATACAAAATCTATATACAAAAATCAAATCACAGTTGACTAAAGACTTAAATCTAAGACCTAAAACTATGAAACTACTAAAAGAAAATATTGCGATAACACTTCAGGACATTGATCTGGGCAAGAACTTCTTGAGTAATATCCCCAAAGCACAGGCAACCTAAGCAAAATCAGATAAATGGGATCACATCAAGCCAAAAAGCTTTTGCACAGTGAAGGAAACAACCGGCAAAGTGAAGAGACAACCTACAGAATGGGAGAAAATATTTACAAACTACCCATTTGACAAGGAATTAACTAGAATATATAAGGAGCTCTGACAACTCAATAGGAAAAAATCAAATAATCTGAATAAAAAATGTCCAAAGGGTCTGAATAGACATTTCTCAAAACAAGACATACAAATGGCCAATAGGTATATAAAAAAATGCTTGACATCATTAGTCATCAGAGAAATGCCAATCAAAACTACAATGAGACATCCTCTCACCACAGTTAAAATGTCTTTTATCAAAAAGACAGGTAGTAATGGATGCTGGGGAGGATGTGGACAAAGGGAAAACCTCGTACACTGTTGGTGGGAATGTAAATTAGTGCAACCACTATGTAGAACAGTATGGAGGTTCATCATGAAACTAAAAATAGAACTACCATATGACCCAGCAATCCCACTGCTGGGTATATATCCAAAAGAAAGGAAATCAATATATTGAAAATTTATCTGCACTCCCATGATTATTGTAACACTGTTCACAATGGCCAAGATTTGGAATCAACCTAAGTGTCCATCAATGGATGAGTGGATAAAGAAATCATGGTACATAATACACAATGGTATATTATGTAGCCACAAAAAAGAATGAAATCCTGTTGTTTGCAACAACATAGATGGAACTGGAGAACATTATGCTAAGTGAAATAAGCCAAGCAAAGAAAGACAAATCTCACATGTTCTCACTCATATGTGGGAGCTATATATTAAAAACAATAGATCTCAGGGAGACAGAATAGAAGATGGTTACCAGAAGCTGGGAGAGGTAGCAGGGAGGGGAGACGAGGTAGAATGGTTAGTTAATGAGTTCAAAAATGTAATTAGATAGAATGAACAATATTTGATAGCATGACAAAGTGATTATAATCAACAATAAGTTAGGGTATACTTTAAAATAACTAAAGCAGTGGAATTGGAATGTTCTTAACACAAAGAAATGATAAATGGCTGAGATGACAGATACCCCAGTTTCCCTGATTTTATTAATTCAAACTGTATGCCTGTATCAAAACATATATAACCATAATAATTAAAAA
>NW_012154173.1:3836134-3839741 GCF_000956105.1 Propithecus coquereli | reverse complement strand
TTACAATTAGGTATGGGAGGTCATTTTCCTGTTGAGCTCTTCAAAACTTGTTTTATAAATCCTAAAAAAATAAGAGAGAAAAAGACCCCTGTTATACAATTTAAAGATCTTTGCTTATTCTGTGAAAATGTAATTATGCCATTTCCTTTTGAGAAACATACACATAAGACTAAAAACACAAATATATCGTATTTATAATGAAATGATTTCTTTTTACTTCTGTGTGTTAGTTGAACATGTATTCTTTCTACTTCCAATTGTGTTTTCAGATTTCACTTTTTTCCCCGTAACCTATCTGAAGAGTAGTTTTAATTAACTGCTCCATTTTTTGTAGTATTTGAAAATGTAATTATTTAACATAAGATGCCCAAAATCCCTTGCAAATCTTACATGTTTTAAAAATTTAACTTTTTGTATCTGAATTTAGAAGACATTATTTTAATGCATTTTAAAGCAAACCACCTCACCTAATAAATAGTATTTGTGGTAATTATTAGTGCAGAGCATGCAGGTAAAAAATATTTGGACTTTAGTTTGTTAAAGTAGTTAAATGTAGTTATGAGTAGGTTAAGAGAATATCTAACTTTCCTACTCAGTTTCTTCTTTAGTGTTTAATGTTGAAATGCCATTCACATCACAATAAAAAACCACTGATAATGTATTGTTTTAATGCATAGCTGACTTAGTATGTAATCAAACATACACAAAAATTTAATTATTTTTTCTCTTTAACTTGACCAAAATACATTTTTTCATCATTGTCACCTTCAGGGTAACAGTATTTAGTAGTAGATTTCCTTGATGGCTTGTGCAGCCATATTCAGTAATTCTGTAGTGTTTTCTTTCAGTTGCACCTGAGAGAGCTTTGATCTTATTATAAAAGTACAAGCAAATCTTTTAGATTCTATGTAATTTTTAGCTTTTTGTTTTTGATTGTGATCAACTATAAGGATTAATGTAAAGATTTTTGGCTTAGAATTTCTCTGACATTATTTAGCTTTTTTTCATTATTTTTTGTTTGATCTGGGGATATAAATTTAGTGGTAATAGGAATTGTCATTGTACTTATAGTTTCTTTACTGATTTTTTATTAGTTTTTCCCCCAGTTACCTTTATTCAGTCATATTGGTGAAAAAAAAATAGTTCAACTAGAATAAACCGTAGCAAATTTAGAAGACTAATGTACATATTAAATTTCCATTTTAATAACTTCTGTCTTAATTGTTGTAAGTCATATGAAGAAGAACTTTAAACTCTTGTTTTATCTAGGACTGAGCACTATTTTCTTTCAAATATTTTCTAAGACCACATAATTTTTTGTCTGCTCAAGGAAGGGGTAGATAAATGAGTTTAAATTAAGTAATTGGCATGTTTGTTTCTCACTGAATTTTACAATAGCAAATAAATGCTATATCACATGGAAATGAGATGGTAAGAAATCATCCAATTCCAGAGCTCAGAGATTATTACAAACAGTAGGTAAAATATATTTATGACTTATGAAACACATTGTGACAATGTATTTAAATATATTGCATATTTTATTTTCACGTTGATTTGTTGTGCAATAGTTCAGTTTTTAAATAATCCTCTTATGCGTCATTATTTTATTTTTATTTATTTTCACAAGTATTCGAGTGTGGTAGAATAAAAAATGATTGTAAGCTTAACTTAAAAATGTAAAAATTGCTTAAATATTCCAAAGGTTATTAGCTTGAAAAAGTAAGATTATTGTGGCTACTATTGTTTCTTATCCACTATATGTTTTTTTATTGCAAATGACATCTTCACTTTTGAAGTTATTCAATAAAGACATCAAGCATAAAAATTCTAGTTGGTACTCACTGATGTCTTGTCTTTTATCCAGACATAGATAGAAAGATGGGAACCTGCTGAAATATAAAGAAAGTACGTGACATCAAAAATACAGATTTTTTAAAATGAGAAAGCTATATTTTTATACCAACTTCTAAAAAATGTGTTATCTTTTTGGATTAAAGTGTTTCATGACTTCAAAGTATTATAAATATGTTTTCATTAAAGTTTTTTGAGGCATAGAAACATTTTCTTCATGGCCAATAAAATTCAGCAATTGAAAACATTAGTGATGTCAAGTTTAATAGGAAACATAGATATTTCTAGTTAAGTACTATAAAGTTTAATGGCTATTTGTGATGAATATTTAATGATTTAGATTATCTCCATATTTAGAACTTTAAAAAGGAATTATCTAGTGAAAATATCAGACATGTTTAATTTGTACTCAATTTTCCTTTGTCTAGAGGTGAACACGAGTTGAAGTTCAGGAAATGAAAAAATAACAGATGTACACTGATACAAAGAGTCAACAGACCTTTTGGGTATTTCTTTTCATTCCATGTGTATATGTATGTATTTTCCATGGTAAGTATATTTTTAGTACTGAAGGAGGTTGGTTTTTTTTCCAACTGACTCTTATTGAATAGAGCAATGGAGAATTATTAAAGTTAATGATAGCCAAACTCATTTTCATTTAGAAAATTTGTAGTTAAATATTCAGGATGCCCCTTATTTAACACATTGACTGCCACACTAGAAAAAGTTTTTTCCTTGGGGCCATGGTATTTTATTACAAAAATAGAATAAAAACTTTGGAAACAAAATGATCCTTTTTAATTTAATGAAAAGTTCGTTACTTTTTATTGTTTGCATGAGTTAAATGCAACTTGAAAAATAGTTCTTGCAGCTCCCAAGGTGAAGAGATATGTGAGTTACATATGCTTCATAATGCCTTGGGCTCAAAACTAGTGTAAGTTAAATAGAACTCACATGGCAGTTAACGTGTTAAGTACACTTTTGGTTAGGTTATATGTGAATTGCTTTTTTGCCACTAGAGGGTGCTTTCGGATAATGTAATACTACTAGCTTCCAATTATTATTTTAAGGGCCTCTCAGCAATATAAATAGGTATGATTTTTTTTTTTTTTGACCATATGAAATTGCAGAGACTTGTGAGGGTAGATTTTTTGGGATTTTAATAATACATATGTTGATATCTTAGAAACTTAATTGAGCTTATTTGGTGCACCAGCATTGTAATAATTGATAGAAATATTTAATAGTTACACTTCACAATATTTTGTTAGCAAAATTACATATCTAAAGCATGCCATATTCACAGCACAATTCACAATTGCAAAGATATGGAACAAACCTAAGTGCTCATCAACTGATGAGTGGACAAAGAAAATGCGATATACATATAACATGGAATACTACTCAGCCATTAAAAAGAATGAAGTAATGTCTTTTGCAGCAACTTTGATGGAACTGGAGGCCATTATTCTAAGTGAAGTAACTCAGAAACCAAAAACCAAATACCACATGTTCTCATAAGTGGGAGCTAAGGAATGCATGGTTATACAGAGTGACTTCATGGACATTGGAGACTCAGAAGGGAGAAGGTGGGGGATGCAGGATGAAAAATTACCTATTGAGTACAGTGTATGCTATTCAGGTGACAGGTACACTTAAAGACCAGATTTCACTTTACAATTCATTCACGTAACTGAAAACCATTTGTACTCCTTAAATCTATTAGAATTTTAAAAAAATAAAGTGGCTGGGC
>NW_012154173.1:3833198-3835064 GCF_000956105.1 Propithecus coquereli | reverse complement strand
TTTTGAAGTAGTTCTTATATATTTCATTGGCAATAAAACTGGTTTATTTTCCCCTGGCACTCTCCCTTGATTGGGGTTTTGTCATCTAATTCAGTAGTATCTTCTTTGTGGTTTAAAGGGATTATGCTGATGCTATTGCTCTCAATATCTAAGAGTGTGTTTCTTTTTCTTTTTTTTCTTTTCTTTTTTTCAGCCACCACAACAGAAGGGAGTATGTTTCTTAATGCAGGAGACTGTAGTAGTTCTACAACCTCTCTCTAGTGGGGCTGATAATAAAAAAGTAATATAAAATACTGACAGTTTATCTTATTTTTATCTCTATGACTTTTAGATTCCCTAGTGGCTTTTACTAGAAAGTCTAGTGATTTTTTTATCACCCCTAAACTCCTTGTGTGAAAGAAGCACCCAAATTGGGGAACACCTAGAATTCTTCAAGAACCACCTCTGTGGAAAAAATATCTTTTTTCCTGATAATGTCATTCTTAAAATCCCTCCAGCAATTAAGACTTCCCTTTATGGTGACTTTAAAGTGAATATCATGTTCTCAGAAGAATAAATGCCAGGAGAGAATGTGAAGATGTTCTTACTGGAATTAAATAGCAATGCCTCTAATTAATGTTTCGTCAGTAGAATATGAATTTTTTCAATATCTGGCTTCTATGATGAAACCCGATATAATCTCAAACATTTTGCTCTAAACTTTTGTTACAATGTATACTTCTTCTAGCATATAATTTACTTTTATTAATGTTTTGTTAATAAATCCCACTGTGCCAGGGCATGCAAAGGAGCTTTTTAAGTATTCATTGCATTACAGTAACTTAATATAATTGGATAATAATATTAAAATTAATAAACACAGAAGTATCACCCCATAATCCTGTGACCAAGGAGAGAGAACTGAACCAGATCTCCATCTTTCCTCAGGGCTGGGTTCCAGTTTTGTCTCTATAGTTTTGCAGAAAGGACATTATAAATTTTCACTCTGTTCCCAGGATAGTAAATACTTACCACAAAGAACAGATAGGAAGCATGGCTGCTTCTGGTTATGATAAATTCTCCTAATGGGGTCAAATATAATGTTAAAACATTTGGAACTATAGCAACAGGGATTCCTTTTTTATTTGAACTACAAGAATATTAAAAATGAGATTAAACAAGCTTTTAGTTATACTTATTATGTCCCGTTTCTCAAGGGTTATGCTTTGAAACTACTGATGTGAACTTTGTTTTTCCATTCTTTCTGTACTTCTTCAGACCAGATGGAGACTATGCATCTTCACTTAATGGTGGAAATACTAAAAGCATTGAAGGAAATTCATCTGGACACTTACCAAAGTTCTGCCATGAGTGTGGGACTAAATACCCTGTAGAATGGGCCAAGTTCTGCTGTGAATGTGGCATTCGAAGAATGATTCTGTGAACAGAATCCCAAAAGAAAAAGAGCCGAGTTCAGAGTTTTATGGTTATTGCTGCTTGGACAGCTAGAGCACTTCCTCTAGTTATTTTCTGCTAAAAATATTCAAAATACCTTTTTCAGTAATTTTTGGAGCATAATCTTTTGGCTATGTAATGTGTGTGTGTGTATATATATGTGTACATATACTGTATATAATAAATACCTGATACCCCTCCCTGACTGTGCCCTTCAAGGAAATATTCACTTATCTGTCAGAAATAAATGGAATGATAAATGGAATCATTAATTTAGGTATTATTAATACTTTTCTGCTGTTTTAAAGCACATTAAGTATACTTCCACAAACTCTCATACTTTAGTGCTTAGTCCTTCAAGCTTTAGGATAATCATAACTTTGAACAAAAATTTGAGTAAATATTTCTATTATTGTGCCTGTCTTCAGATAT
>NW_012154173.1:3827540-3829331 GCF_000956105.1 Propithecus coquereli | reverse complement strand
CCACGGCACTCTAGCCCGGGCAACACAGTGAGACTCTGTCTCAAAAAAAATAAAATAAAATAAAATAAAGCATATCATTCATGCACATTACCAAATACTCCTTTAAATATTACTTTACACTAATATTTATGTATCTAAAGCATATCGTATTTGCAGCACAATTCATCTTTTGAAAATCCTATGTTTGGTGAATTTTCTGTATTAAACTTCACTGCTTCAAAATCATAGAGTTTCGTTTTCCATCCTTTCTTACAGCTAGAGTAGTCATGTGACTCGGGACTACTGATCAGACTTGAATTCTGAAACAAGTAATGTGGATGGAGCAGATACTGTGCCATCTGTGCTTTCTAGTGAGTACTAGGAAATGTTAGTTGTACAACAGTTTAGTAAGTTATAATCTTCCCTGTTTTAATGCTTAGGCAGAGACCTGAAAGAATGTGAACAAGAACCACATTACCTTTTCGTGGGGAAAAGGGAAGTGGCAGTGGAAAGAATGTGTGTGTGGTGGGACCTGTTGGATTTGTAAAATGTGAATAGCTTCTACAGTCCTGAAGACTGAGGAAAAGCAACATTGAGTAAAAGTTACTGATAATTCCATCTGTTCAATCTTACATCCCATAACTTTGTCCTCTCCTCCTTTCTCTCTTCGCAAACACTTCTATTTCTGTGCTTATTTTGAATTTGCAACAATTAGGCTGGGGATAGGAGATAGCCAGTAATGTTGAGTACTGTTGGGTACACTTAACAATGAAATGCTGATTTTCACTCATCGAATCAGCAGCATTAAATTATTATAAAACTGAAAGCCCGCCATTGGGCATTAAGATGAAATTTAAGGTGGAATGTATTTCTACCTTATTTACTTATGGTAGAAATATAAATTTATAACAATTTTTGAGAAGGTTGGCTAAATTTACTTTAAAAACCTTTAAAATATTTATGCCTCATAACCTAGTAATTTTATTTCTACAACACATTTCTTCTTAGGGAAACAATCTGAAATATAGAAGAATATTTATGCAGAACATGATTAATAATACTACATAGTGATAAAAATTGAGGAAAATGTAGTAAATTAGTCATAAAAGCAATTTGAAATAATTTTTAATGGCATAACAAGGCTATGCTTTATTGCTAAGAGGAAAAATTAAAATAGTGCATGTGTATAAAATATGATTCCAGTTATGTAAAAAAGTATACAGATAAAGGCTGGAAATATATTCCTCAATATATTGTGCTTATTTTTACTAAATGATATTGAGTAAGTTATATTTTCTTTAAAGTTTTAATATTTTCAATTTTTAAAGGAATGCATGTTTTATAGTCTTTAAAAAGCAAAGAGAGTGGTTTTTCAGAATTGATCACTCTCATGTGACAATATTTTATCTAAAATTGCTACCTCTTCCATTGTTTTCTAACATTCACAGATGTAGATGATACCCTTGTATCAGTTAAGCTAGTTTCTTATTATAATACGTTTATTGCTGACAGTGGTCTTGTCAAGTCTAGGTATAATTTTAAATAAAATTAATTTATTTTTCCTAAATTTCATTCAAGAGAACACTCTAAAACAGGGTTTTGGGGTTTTATAATATTCTTGCCCTTTTTATCACCTGTGATTTGAAGAGTCCAGGAAATACAAGTAAAGTTTTACTTCATAAAACATAAAATAAAAATTAAACTTGATCTAAATATTTACAAGGTGTTTTGCCATGGTGTTGTTGAGCTGGGGGGAAATATATGTATATCTCTATATATCCATATCTATATCTGTATATGAAACATTTAGAT
>NW_012154173.1:3818002-3826931 GCF_000956105.1 Propithecus coquereli | reverse complement strand
AAAAAAAAGGAATCAGAGCATCATTTGAATGAGCAATATGTGTGCTAGACTAGTCTGTACCCTCTCTGAGACACCATATTCTCATAGTCTTCCCTTTCAGTAAACATTGTCATGGTTCTCTCTTGTTTCGGGAGAAATAGTGTTTCTCACTGATACTATTACCAGAAAGTTATTTTTGAGGGGGAGGGGTCTTATCACTCATTGGCTCAGATACTTTACCATAGTTTAAGTAGAAAACATTGGACAATATTAGAAATTAAACACCACCCAAGTCATATGTACTAGAGAAAAATTATCTTGATGTGGATGCATTTCACACCTAAATTTTGGTATTGTCTGTAATGGGCATTTATCATATTTGTAGTTAGCATCTTTTGAAAATCCTCCCATGTTTGGTGAATTTTCTGTATTAAACTTCACTGCTCGAAAATCATAGAGTTTAGTTTTCCATCCTTTCTTACCGCTAGAGAGAAGTCATGTGATTTGGGACTGCTAAACAGACTTGAATTCTGAAACAAGTAATGTGGAGCAGATACTGTGCAGTCTGCATTTCCTACTGAGCACCATGGAGTTCAATGGAGAGACAGTGAACTGCAAAGGTAGCAGTGGCAGAGAGTCAAGAAGTGACACCCTTATTACAAGATGTAGCCTGTTCCCCATGACAGCACTGTAGCTGACTATACTCCGCTGGAGTAGTCAGTGATTATAATTTGGGCATCGTTTCTGCCTGAAGAGCCTCCAAACTTGACTATCTGGCTCTCCCAGGGATTCTGTGAATTTCACAATAGCTTTTAATAAAATCCTTTTCGTTTAAACAAACTAGACCGGGATCTGCTATTTGCACTCAAAAACTCTTCAACAAGTAAATTTGGTATACTCTCGTACTTCCCTTTTAAAATGTTTGTGTAATGGGGGAAATGTTAAAACCATATTCCACCAGAGGAAATCTTCAATATACCGAGTTAAGACACCTTTCTTATCCCAATCATAGTGTTAGATAATCAGAAACTGAATTTGAATATGCTTTGAATATGATTATACTTATCTTGCAGAACTAATGTAAGGATTATCAGTAATACATACAAAATCTTCACCATAATGTCTGATATTTAACAGACTGTCAGTAAAAGATATCAAGTATTTATTATTATATAATTTTGGTTATATGTGCATGTTATATGTTGATCAAATACTTATTTAATTCCTGCCAGGCAGTGAATTATTCTAGGTACAAAGCAGTCAAAAATCCCTCCCCTTTTCAAGTTCACATTCTAGTGGAGGAAGATTGAAAATAAAGACATGGATAAGTAAAGGGGCTTTATATTAGATTGTAACAATGCTATGGAAAAAAGTGTGGGGGGTTAGGTGGGTAACATGATGAAGAATGGAAGTGAATTACAACTTTAGGTAAGGTGTTCAGGAACGATTTTATGGAGAAAGTAATATTTGAGGATAGACCTGAAAAAAGGGGTTAACCATTATTTTTTATCTTTTTTGTTTCTTGCACTTCATTGTTTATTAGATTATTTCCCCTTAACTTGTAGTGCTTTCTGTTGAAGAGTATTCAATATTGTTGAAATGTGCAAGTGGATAAGAGAGGAAAGACTATTTCATGCAGAGGGGAAAATAAGTGCAAATGCTCTGAGGTGGTAGCCCAGTACCTCTGGAATGGTGTGTACACGGAGGAGATGCATAGAAAATTAGGTCAGGTAACCAGGCAGCCAGATTGTGTCTGCTGTAGAGGCTCTTAATGACTTTGGCTTACTCAGAGTAAGATAGGAATTGATCCAGCTTGAACACATAATCCGAATGTATGTTCTTTGGCCCCTAAATTGGTGAGATAAAAGCAAGAGAAACTAGTTGTCTCTCACCCCTCCCTAAAGTGGCCACATGTATTGATAAAATTATTCTTAGCACTCAGCTTTCAGAAAGGTATTAATATTACCTTTATATGCTAATCTAATGTAGAGTATCTAATGTAGAGTTGGAGCAAGCCGAGACTTCCTCCCCACCTGAGTATAACACAAAAGGAAAAGTTTCCTCACTTCGCAGTAAGTGCTCTCCAGTCTCTAATCTCCCATCCTTACACCCGCTTATTAGAAATAAAGCCTTATTTTCTATTGACTCATCTACTTTGTCTTGCTGAGGAGGCAAAGTTTAGTCATTAATTCTTTCTTACTATAGTACCTAGCATTCATAAACAAACTTGTCTTTCATTCTTATTTCCTCACTCATCAATGTTAAATAATATCAATAGAACTTTTATATATAAGGGACAGAGATTCCTCTAAGTAATCTTGAGAAAAGGGATTTGACAGAAGGTGCATGTGGTTTAGAACTGGCAGGTCATTAAGTCCTGAGAAAGGTCCAAAGACTGGTCTGTCTGTCAGCCTCTGTGCTTCTCTTAGCTCTTCTGTCCCTTTCCTATTATCTGACTTCTTCACTCACTACAAGGTTTCTCGTTTGCTCCTCTACTGCTTCAGCTTGCCAGTGCCCAACTTAATTAAATTTTACAACTTCCTCTCTTTTTCAGGCTGATAAATACATATCAAAATTTTCTGATGATAGAGTGATGAGTAGTTTAAAAAGGCAAATTCAATGCACCTATTATTTGTATAATACAAACTTCAGAAATTGATAGAAGCTTGGCTGGTGGAGTTATGCAGAAGATAAATTAAGAATTTAAAAAGTGAGATTTCAAAAGTTTCTGCATTCACAGAAGGCATGATATCTATTTTGCAGATGTCATGACTGTCTGTAGAAAATCTCAATCTACAAAAAGCTAGAACAAGTGAGTTTCGTACCATCATAGGGTACAAGGACAAGATACAAAAGTCAGTCGTTCTTATATGCCAGCAATGAACTGTACGAATTTGAATTTTAAAGTACCATTTCCAATAGCACATATGTGCATACACATCAAAATAAATAGTTATGCATATATCTAACAACCTATGTGTAGGATGTATATGCTGAAAACTATAAAACACCAATGAGAGAACCTAAAGAAGATGTAAATAGAGAAATATACCATGTTTCTTAATGCAAAGGATAAACATAGTAAAGATGTCAATTCTCTCCCAATTTAATTTATAGACCCGAGGTAATTTGTCAAAATTCCAACAAGCATTTTTACTGGTTTCACAGGCTGATTCTAAAATGTATATGGAAGGCAAAAGAACCGGAATAGCCAAAACAACTCTGAAAAAGAAAAAAAAATTGGAGGATTCAAATGACCCAATTTCTAGACATATTATAAAGCTATAGTATTCAAGGCAGTGTGGTATTGGAGAAAAGATAGACACGTAGATCACTGGAAGCAAACAGAGCACCATAAATATACCCACACAAATATAGTCAACCAAATTTTACAAAAGTGCAAAGGCAATTTAGTTGGGAAAGCATAATCTTTTCCACAAATGGTGCTGAAACGGTTGGACGTACATATGCAAACAAAATGAAGCTTGATGCATACCTTATGTTTTACACAAAAATAACTCAGAATGAGTCATGGACCTAAATGTAAAATATTAACATAAAACTTCTAGAACAGTGATTT
Source organism: Propithecus coquereli (assembly GCF_000956105.1). Lineage (NCBI taxonomy): Eukaryota > Metazoa > Chordata > Mammalia > Primates > Indriidae > Propithecus > Propithecus coquereli. The sequence continues at coordinate 3,823,372 of NW_012154173.1, read as the reverse complement.
CAACTGGAGGTGCTTTTGTTTCCCGGGAACAACATATGGAGACATTTTTGATTGTCACTACTTGGAAGGGGATTCTACTGGTATCTAGTGCGTAGAGACCAGGAATGCTGCTAAATATCCTACAATGCACAGCACAGCTACCTGCACAAAAAAGAATGTTAATTTCTTAGTTTGGATAAATATACCATGGCTATCTATGTTTCCCTTAAAGGAAAGGAAACTTGGTAAAGGGTATATGAAAATACTCTCTTTGCAACTCTTCTGAACATCTGAAATTATTTCAAAATAAAAAAATTAAAACTTGTGTATCACCACTTTAGGGCAATAGAGTACTTCAGAGTCAAACATTCGATAATTTCATAATTTATTTCTATGAAGACATCATGTACTTTAGCTGAAGTATTGTTTTGATGTCTTGCAAAATCATTTTAATTCTTTGATTAAATTTATGAAATGCGTTAATATTGCCAGTCATGGCTATATGTTGAAAATTTGAGAACAATAAAATATTTTCAAATGTCTCCTCTTTGAAGGAGTATTCCTGTTTTATCTAACCTAAAATCTTTCTCCACCAATCTTTCTGATTTCTCATAGAACTTGTTTTCTGAAATAATTTTGTTCCCTTGTTATTGACTGTTTCCTCTCCTGGAGTACGTGCTCCGTGAAAGCAGGGACTTTGTTGTACCCCTAGGACCAGAAGTGACACATTAGAGAATGGATGCTTAAATTCTTGTTAAGTAAATGAATTATCTGTATTTGAGTTGCATCTTCCCATTAAGTCGTCTGTATTCAAAAGTTGGAGCTTCTTTAAACCACCACTTGACTGTGAACAGATTAGTCCCAATCCTGGTATCAAATAATTTACCCAGAGTGAACGTAACACCTGTTTCTTAAGCAGAAAGATGCACTGGCTTACACATTAAGATTTTTCATGGCAAAAGACAAACTCATACTTTTTCAAAAAAAGAGATAGAAAGGAAATGCATTTGTCTTTTGCCATGAAAAATTTTACACTTTTGTGGCAGATCATTCTTGTTCTACTAGAAGGCTTTTACTTCACCCGATTGGATGCTCTGCAAAGTGAGCTTTTTCCATTTATGATAGTATTTGGAACATTTCCAGAATATAAGGTTTTCTGTCCAATTAAATTTTTAGATAAAATGTTTTCATATGAATCAGATTATTTCAAATGTAAGAAAATTTGTGATAAGCATTGAAGGTGGAAATTGGCAAACATATGTCCACCTCTTACATGGTAGCACACGGCAGGTTTTATTAAGAGTTACTTGTTGAGCTGAGCAGTGGAGGCACACATGAAGGAATTATGAGCTCCACCTGGGAAGGTATGGGAAGGCTTCAGAAAGCCTTAGGTTGTGTCTTGAAGAAAAAAGGAATAAATCATCAAGAAAGAGTAGCAAACCCTAAATTGTAAATGTTTCCATTTGCCTTAACTCTCTTCAAGTAAAATATGGATAGAAATTAATTCACTTTTAGAATAGTGTCTTATAGAACACTAACCTCTCCCCAACTTAGAAAATTTCTGCCTTATACAGAAAAATGCACTTCTTTGTCACCATTTTGTATATGGAGGATGCAAAACAAACCCTACCTCATTCCACAAACAAAATAATCATTTAGCATCATTCTCAAATATTTAGCTAATTTTGTGGGTCTAGGTGAACAAATATATTTTTATATTTAGACATTAAAAACTGTTGGAATTGACAGTTATCAATGCACCTACCTATTTTGTTGTCTTGTCCTAAAATATTTTCATAGATTCTGTTATTTGGTCAGAATCAAAGATGAGAGATGTTCACAACAAATAAAATTTAGAAATCAAAGAAAATTTCATGAAGATTTTGAAAACACAAAGCTGTGGGGTCTGTCTTAAATTAGTTGTGTTTTATTGTCCTATCATATTCATCTTTAATTAAATTATATTTCAATGTAGAAATATATTTCCTAGATTATTTGAATGGAGTTTGATAATAGAATGGCATAATGCAATTCATCTTTACTAATTTACTGCCATATGTTTAGCTTTTCCCATTAGGAGCTGAAGGGAAGACAAAAGATCATACTAAGGGAGAGAAAACATTTTAAATAAATTATTTAAATAATAACTATATTTAAAATAAAGTACTAAGATGAATCTGGTCAAATAATAATGCATGATACAGGGAATTAAGTGCTATGGGCAACCAAAAGAACAAATATTAACGACATCTAGAATTACCATGGAAGTCATAGCAAATGAGGAGAAAGGAATTGAGATGCCCCTGGAAGTGTGAGCAGGATATGCATAAAATTTGGAAGAACTTTCTAAGCAATAAGAACATAATGATTATGGAAAGAACATAATGATTATTGGAAAGAAAATGTTCACTGAAACAAGTCTCTAACTGGGGAGTAGAGAGATACTAAAAATTTAATATCCAAAATCAATATTAGCCAGCCTACCTTTGCTAGTGGCTAGGAAAGAAGGGAAACATAACCATAAATGTGTGGGTAATTTTTCACAAGCATTTGCCACACAGAAGATGTTGAATAAACTTTTTTTTTGTATTAATTTTCTCTAAAAGTCAAATCTATCATAAACAAATGATAAAAAACAAGGAAGAAAATTGTAATAAGTCTTTTAACAAGCATTTCAAAAATATTGCCTCTTATTTTGCCACAATCTCAGAATTTTTTTTAAAACACTGTTAAGGAACGTTATAGACAGCCTTCAGGGAAATACTTTCAAGGACAGTTTCAAGAGTTTACCTTTAGAAACAATTTCCTCATTTCTCTAGCTGATGTTTTACCAATAGCACCAATTCATCAGGATAAAGGTGTACCACATACTTGACCGTATTTTATGGTTTATGGTGGAAAGAACATAGCCTACTTAGAACAGTCCATCTGAAGAAAGAAAGAAAGAAAACTTGGTGAAGAATCATTTGCTCCTAAAAAGTGCTAGTCAGCTTCTCTTCTGGAGTTAACAGTGGTAATCAAACAGAAATAATACTTGACTTAAATCTCCATTAATGGGGCAGTCCAGTGAATATACAGCTATCTGCACCAATGAGGCTGAAATTCCTTATGGGTTGGGAAAAGTGAGAAGGAGCAGGAAGCTGTCACCACCTCACATTGAGGGTGCCACCGGAGCATCTTCTGTAGATGAAATAAAGCAAGTCAGCACATAGCTAAGCAAGACAACTAAAAAAGAGCGTGAAGGATATGAGTTCAGTGAAACGCAAACTGGGAGCTGTTTTAGGGCTTTGGCCTTTCTAGAATAGTGTTTCCATTTCCCTTTATGAGTAAGACTTTTTTTTTTTTAATTTAAGAATTTAACATAGAAAGTAGTGGTCTTGCTCTTACATAGTTTTGGGGCCCTGGTGTTGTGGTAATAGGTATTAAAGGTCATATATTAAATGGAAGATCAAGTAGTAGTGTAGCATTAAAAATCTTGTCTTAAAAATTCTGCTGGGATTCATTAAGTGGATCTGGTGATATTAATACATAGGTCATTTATTTTATCAAAGGAAAAATGTTATCCAAAGTAAGCAATTTATAGTACTGTATGAAAATATTTTTATATACAGATATAGTGTCAAAATTAAATATACACATTCCGTTCATTAAAAGGCCAACATATATTATTCTCTTAAAAATATACCTCCCAAATTGCAAAATCATTTAGACAAGTTTTATTATACATAAATGACAAAAGTAACTCAGAACTAAGGTTTAACATCCTTAGACTAGGTGGATTTATATTTTTTAAAAAATGTCCTTTTTTTTTCATTTTAAAACATTTGCTATGCCATTTATTGAAGGCATTTTGTTATATGTTCATGTTCAATTACATCTCTTGATATCTCTCCTAAGTATCTTGGACGTCTTTATGCTGTTGCTTCTTTAAGGTGTGTTACTCTCTTGTTCTCATGGGCATTGTCCATATGCCACTGTTAACCCTAAATGTCTCCAGCACAGAAGATGACAATTGCCACTCTTAATACAGTATATTGATTCATAGTGGGACATAAAATTATTTTAATAATAAAGCAATGTAAATTTTGAATCCTGTAACCTTTACATAATTCATAAATTTGATGTCTTCTAAAATATTTAAACAGGTTTGAAAAGTATTATTGCAGCTGATAACTTACATGAATTGTCTTACAAAACTCAGTAAAGAAGTAATACCGATCGATACACGTCCACATACATATGAAATAGTTTGTTGATTGCAGCATTCAGTTTCCATTGTTTGTATCCATCTTCTAGTAATACAGTGTGGATTTCTCAATTGCTCTAATCCATTTTTACCAGGATGCATTCAGTAACTTCCAGAAGGCATTCTACTCCAAAAAAAATTGCATAAGCAGATAGATTCTTGGAGGATGCAAGTAAAGTTCATATGTTTCTGTATCGCCACTCCATATTTTTCAATGTTCCTTAGTGCCCCTCAAAATTTTATTCCAACAAGTTTTTATGTTTTGTATTAGTCTCTTTAGGAAACACAAGCCATTCTGTTTTTTCTGTTCCTTTAAAGATTTATTTTCTTCCTGGAGAAATAGATTTTAAAAAGTTTTTTTAACTTCACATTTTTATAAAAATACACATGTTTAAATATTCAATCTTTAATTTCCATCATGTTATGTTACATAGAAAATTTGGTATAATGAAAAAGGAGAATGTTCCATTGATATTTTTAAAACTATGATTTCTAACTATAATTGTGATAACTGATATGTAGAAAATTCAAGGTTGATATAGTTTAAGATCTAGGATTTATCAAAGAGCTATGTCAGCTAAGCTGCTATATTCAGACTGTAACAGTGGACATAATAATACTGTTTAAACTTTAATGAGAAAGATAGCTGTATATTACCCAAGTTTATTTTTAACATGGAAAAATGTATTTTTGGTGGAAGGAATAAATTACACAACAATATTCAGATTATTTTAGCAAAGATAATAAGGACATACCTGATTGAGCTTGTGCCCTAAAGTCTATCCCAACAATCTAGCTTTCACTGGACCATGGCAGATAACTGCCTCATAAGCTAGTTTTTAGCACCTGACAAGAATCTTAAAGAGAGCTACCTATACAATCTGTAGAAAATGGAGAAAAAGATACATTACATGAAAAAGATATATAAGGGAGTAGCTCTGCATAGACTCAGCTATATTCCTCTGAGCCCTCTGACCTGCGGGAGTGGGATTAGTACAGGGTAGGGTAATTCTTCATTTAGATAACAATCAGTTACTACGTATTTTCTAGGTCAGGTATTGTGCTCAATACTTTAAATAGAGAGCATCATTTTATCTGCTTAATAACCCTATGAACCCTATGATGATTTCTCATCTCACAGATGG
>NW_012154173.1:3814076-3815168 GCF_000956105.1 Propithecus coquereli | reverse complement strand
TTCTAGAAGGACTTCGAGCAATCTTAGCCTATAGGAATTATTGGATATGTATGTGCCCAGTTTTACCAAATAAAGATGTTTGTTAAGTACACTAGATTTCCTGTTTTATTGACTAGGAGTTCTTATAAATGTGTGCATATATAGATTAAAACTATTAAGTTTTACAGATAAAAATTTGTCATTCTTCATCCAATGTATCACCTTAGCCTCCTTGGAAGTTATTATGGCAATGAAATATTCAGTCATTTATTTTTTACTCCCCTTTCACAAACTGTTTTTATTTATTTATTTATTTTTAATTCAGGATATTATGTTAATTCACTGTAGCCAAGAAATGAATAGGTAACTTTTCAAGTTGAGACTTTCCTCTTCTAGAATTGAGTAAATGTATCTTAAGTTTAAGTAATAATAAGCACTTACAATTCTATGATGATGGATATGATCTTAGTACAGGAATAGTTTATATATTTGTTTAAAGTAAACATTTCTTAGCTTACCTTGCTGGTGCAGTTCAACAGTTTTAATGTGCCTTGTGAAACCATTGATAAGTGGTGATCAAAATCGTCACTGTTATTCATTTTACGAAATTGCTTCAATTTGCGAGCAGCACGATATAGAAACGTACCTTCCTATTATAGGAAAAAGTCAGAAGGGCTGTGGTTCAAATAAAATATTAAGAAATGATAAGCTTTCTTAAGGAGCCTAAAGCCAGAGCTGTATTGCTAAGTAATGCCCCACCTCTGCCCCAGCCTTCTATTCCGGTTAATCACGTGACTGACAGGTAACAGAACAAAAACTGTTTAGCTCCTAGGTGACAGCATGGAGTGCCTAGAACTTGGTTTAATGATTATCTGACTCTTAAAGTCTTGTCTCCATTATGTATATGTGTTCTTATCTCTTAGGGGTGAATATATTACAAGATTATTCCATTTTAAACAAGATAAGCAAAAAAGAAGGTTTTTGAAAGCAATAATGATGAAAGGTAGGCATGATTTTTCTTAAATGTTATTTCTTATACTTTTTGAGCTATGAGTGAATAGCTGGTAATAAGAAAATAAAGGGCCATAGTCATCTAAAACATGTTTTTTTTTT
>NW_012154173.1:3812200-3814026 GCF_000956105.1 Propithecus coquereli | reverse complement strand
GTATTCATTTCATTCATTACAAATCTTCCACTTCAGATGGAATTCCTAGGGTTTCCTGAGTCCCAGCGTATGCAGCCTCACCCTACTTCTCTACAAGGAGTAAGGAATTTCCATGCTCCATATATATATTAGTCAAATAACATAAATAATAATGAAAATATTGAAGAAGAACCCATTGCTCTCATGAACCAGATGGGCTCATTTTTCTGTACTCCGCCCTAGTTAATACATACATCATTTTAAAGATTAATCAGATTCAATTAAGTATTCTGCCTTTTTAATTCATATTTTCCATATTGCTATATAATTTTTCAGAATATCTGAAAATATGTATATGAATATACATAGATATTTATAAATTATATATTATTTACACTATACAATACATACTAATAAGATAGATCCTCATTGTTTAATTTTTATTTCTTTACAAATAATCGATTTCTTTTCTTTATGTACTTGTTTTCTAGTTTATTTTCAACTATATAAATTGTTCATTTCTTTTGCCAATTCCCTATTGATGTTTTAATGTTGTTTCTTTTTAAGAAAATAATACTCTGATATTTGCCCTGGCTTCTTCTATTTTAAAATAGTGTGTGTGTGTGTGTGTGTGTGTGTGTGTGTGTGTGTGTTTTAATGTAGTTTAGAGGAGTCCAATTTTTAAGAGGTACTTCCCTTTTCCTTTTGTTAACATTGTCCTGAATATTTTCAAAACTAACCATAGAAAAGAAACAATTTAAAGAGAGACATTATGGAATTAAGTTGAGTGAAGAGCTGATGAGCCATAAAGAAAATTACAGTTGCTCTTACCAAATTCTTTGTTGGTTGGGCTTCACTCAGGGAAGGGGATTTTCTTCCTTTAACCTTAAAAACAAAGTCACATTTATAATATGGAATAGTAACCCTTTATTGCTCCTCTCATTGTTTGTAATTGCTAATTTTCATATTACTTTCAGCTCATCTAATCTATTTGAGAACCCACTTTAAGTTTCTTATTGTTAAGATAGTAGAATACTAATTTCATTTGTAAATATAATATCAGGGAAAAGGAAGGAGTAAGAGAGGTTAATCTCCTGAATACCTTGGATCCATAATTTTGTAGGTATGCTTAGCAGTGCATTCATTGCTGTGAAGTCTAAAAAATTAACATAAAAGGGTATACTAACAGAGAAAAAACTTGAATTTAAATCAACATGAAAATGATGTTTTCTTGTAATTGTCAAATTCTGACCATATATTTTTACTAAGCTTCACTCAGCAGAAGCAAAATGAAATAAAACAACAGTAAAAAGTTCATAGCACGTCTGGCTCATGAAGAAAATTCAGTGTAGCTGTCTTTAACATCTTGCCTTATCATTTCAAGAAAAGGTGAACTGTATTGTTTCTTTATGTTGTAACTTAATTTGATGTCAAGATTTAAATTATTCATGTATTTCCTTTCTGTACAGTTAGTTGATTTTGGAACCTGGTGATCCATGCACAGCTCAACACATACGAGAAGGAATTGCAAAAGTATACCATACCTATGATCTTTATTCTTTCATAGGCCATACGTGGTATCAATCAATCATCTGTTTTACACTCTTTTTAGTTGAGCCCAGACTTGAGGCTTATAATCAATATAGTATTTCCAACGGTCACTACTAATCAACTGGAGGTGCAAGCAACATGAAACCTATCTGCCATTTTTGCATTAGACAGAGCTTTGAAATCACTGTAAGTAGGAAGTATTGCTGGTAGACTAGAGTGTAAAGTCTTCATGAATCTTGAGCTGAGCCTTAAAGGATGCACAGAACAAGATAGATAAGATTTATTAAAAAAAAAAA
>NW_012154173.1:3807822-3810246 GCF_000956105.1 Propithecus coquereli | reverse complement strand
AGGTGAAAAATAGAATGGTAAAACAGAAAAAAATTATCTAATAGGCATAGGGTTATTTGTAAAACAAAAGTATAAAGAAGACCGTAGTATAATTTAATAGATAAATGGGAATTGTGTGGATATACCCAGAAGAATATGTTATTAATATAGTTAATATAATTGTCTAACAGAGGCGCAAAATATATAAGCTTCTATAAAAATCAAGCCTGAGTGACAAACAAACTCCAAATAATTATCATTACCTTATTATCATCACATAAATGTTTTTTAAAAAAGTTAGATTCATTATTCAGGCAATTGCTACCAATTTCTTTCATGCTGTCCTGTAATAAATAATATAAAATAATATGGTTAAAACTGAGGACTTTTCTAATATGTAGTAATTATAAAAATAATAATCTTATAATAGCTGACATTTATATGTAAATTTTAAGAAAAATAACTTTTGCCTAGCACAGCTGACTAGGCATGAATAGTTTTATATAGTTGAAGAATAAACGAGTATATACACAAACCCTCACATATTTAGAGTACCTCCCAGCTTTCATAATTTAATCCTAAAATTCTTAACTAAGAGAATCTGGCTTATTTAGGGAAATAAAAGTACCTATTTTAGAAGTTATACTATATAGACAAAGTACTGTAAAATTTGAAATCTTTAAGTTGAGATGGTTTTAAGAGGTTATTTGGTCCAATTTCCTGCCACCATCAAGGAACAAGGAAGGGAATTTACATTAGAATGAAGGGAAAACCTCTGGACAGTGAGAGGTAAGGTTGAACTTCATACTACAGCATTTTTAACAATTCAGTTTGTCTGAGATAGTTGAGGTAGAATTTTGCTGAAAAACAGCAGAATTGATTGTGTGTATATTGTAAATGTAGGAGGGGAAGGCAGACTGGTACATGCTCATTTTTCACTTCTAAGGAATGTAGTATAAGAAGGTGGAGATTACCTGAATCAAGAATTTAGTTGACATATTAGGAAGAACTTCCTAAGGATTCAGATTCTTTTATGCACAGGGTTGGACAAACTCTGTCCAGCAAACTAGCAATTCCATGCTATCAGAGCTTCTAGAAGGACTTCAAGCAATCTTAGCCTATAGGACGTCACCAAAGAAACTGGATGAAAAGTGAAGCAATGTCAAGATTTAGTCATGGGTGTCTAATCTTCATTTGACTCTCAAAAAAGTGTGCACTACTCTTTTCACCTGTGAAAAGCATAAATGGTGTCTGGGTTTATCCTGACTTTAAAATGTATATACTCTCTGTTTTACCTGCAAGAAGCAGTGTCTGAATACATAATAATTCCTTTAACCATTCAGCACTTACTCGGGGCCAATGTTCAAGGTCCTCTGCCAAACTCTCTATGGAAACAAAGATACGAAAACATGGTCCCAGTTTCTTGTGCCAATTGATATAAAAGATGGATGCTGCATCCCTTGAACACATTCACAACACTTCTTATCTTTGAAAAACTATGCTTTTGAAAACAGGTTTTGTTAGTGATAACTACCCAAGTCATACTGCAAACATCTCGTGTAAAACATAAATTTTCTATAACTATTTTCATGTTGCCATTGTACACATTCCTGAAAAAGTAGTGGAGAATTATTTGCCTATTAAGTCATTTTCCTATTGACTTCCATTTAATCCCAAGGACAAGAAATCATACATCAATTTTTCTTTGATAAAACATAGAACATTTAACTTTGCCATGCCATCTTTCAAAAAAGAAAGTAGACAAGTATGCAGCTGATCTATATGATATTTTCCAATTTGCCAAAAATGTTATATGAAAATATGTCACATAATTAGTGCCAATTTTGTGGCAGGTTTTAACAAATTGCATGACACAGGAATATTTGAAAAGCCATATTGGTTAGGCCATTGTTCCAGGTAATTAACAAAACTAATTTTTTGGCAGATCTACAGAAAGATAATGTTATACCTGTTGATTTCTTTGCTAAATGTTTGATACAGAATGCAAAGGTGTTGCTATACCCGTAAGACGTTGACTCCTACAGAGGTGACAATTATTATTAACTAGTTGCCTTTAGTACATTTATGAATATATCTAATATAGGTCTACATCAGTGCCAATTACAGATGCTTTCTGAAATTGTTTTCATTCAAGCCCAATCAGAAGAGCAGCTCAGAGTAAGAATTACAGAATCAGAGAATTGTAAAGAAACTTAGATATCCATCTCTTGATTTAACAAAAGAGTAGAACTACTTGACCAAGGTCACAATAATAGTTTTTCGTATGCATCTTTACATATGTAAAAATTTCTTCAAATTTATTGTGAATATGGAAAATAAAAAGAGAGAGGGCCGGGCGTGGTGGCTCACGCCTGTAATCCTAGCTCTCTGGGAGGCCGAGGCGGGCGGATCGTTTGAGCTCAGGAGTTCGAGACCAGCCTGAGC
>NW_012154173.1:3756070-3807297 GCF_000956105.1 Propithecus coquereli | reverse complement strand
TTTTCCATTTTTCCCCTAAATCTAAAGAGCTCACCTTTATTCTGTTATCTCTTCTCTGATACTTTATTGTTTCTACCTCTTTTTATTTTGGTTTCTTAGAGAAGGTTGAGAACATTTTTGACATTTTCTACTGCTTTAATGGATAATTAATCTTTTGATCTAAATTCTTCATTTTCCTTTTGCTTATTTATGCATTTATGTGTCCATTCATTTGTTCATTTATTTTGGTACTATCAATACACAGTGTCTCCTTTTTGATTTTCTGGTTATTTTTTGAAGGGATGCTAAAGTAGAGCAGATTATTGTTCAGCCAGTAATCAACATCTCCATCTACTCCATGGGAGGAGATACTGGTTTTTCAGGGCTGCTGTAATAAATTACCAAAAATGTGGTGGCTCAAAACAATAAAAATTTATTCTCTCACATTTCTGGAGGCCAGACATCCCAAATCAACTTGTCAGCTGGAGGCTCTGGAGGAGAATACATTGTTTGCCTCTTCCGTCTTCCGGTGGCTGCCGGCATTCCTTGGTGTTCATTGGCTTGTGGCCTCATGGCTCCAGTCTCTGCCTCCATCTTCACATTGCCTTCTGTGTGTGTGTGTGTGTGTGTGTGTGTGTCACGTCTCCCCCTGCCTCTCTCTTATAAGGACACTTGTGGTGGCATTTAGGGCCCACCTGGATAATCCAAGATAATCTCACCACTTCAAAATCCTTAATTTAATCATATCTGCAGACTCCTTTACTTTGTAAATATTAAGAGATGAGAATTTGATATCTTTGGGTGGTCAATATTTAGCCTACTACAGAAAACTATGTTCCTCTGCCTATTTATGTTATTTGACCAAAAGGCTTGTATTATGTAGTGGATATTAGTAGATTGGACAAAAGCATAAACTTGAAACATACTCGCACATGTTTGGCCCCTTGTGCTCCTGACTTTCAACACAAGGAGAAAAGCATCTGGTACCAATTTCTGTTCATTATCTATTACTGCATAATAAATTACTACAGATGGTGGTTTAAAACAATAAACATTTATTATTGCATAATTTCTGAGAGTCAGAAATTTGGGAGATGCTTAACTGGGAGCTTTCGGCTGTGCATCTTCCATGAGGATGCAGTGAAGTATTGGCCATGTTTACAGTCACCTGGGCTTGACTAGAACTAGAGGATCTATTCCCAAGGCACCTCATTCATATAGCTATTGGCAGGAGGCCTCAGCCTCTCCGCAGGCTTTCTCGAATGTCCTCATAAGATGCAACTAATTTTCCTCCAAGCATGCAATGCAAGCCAGAGCAAGGAGCAAGCCATATGCCTTTTATGACCTAGTCTTGGAAGTCACACACTACCATCTCCATCTTATTCTATTGGTTTGAAGTGAGCCATTAATTCCAGTCCACATTTGAGGGGACAGAAATTAAACTCCACCTCTTGAAAGAAGAAGTGTCAAAGAATTTGTGGGCATATGTTAAAATTCCCTCATAGTTGCTCTTCCATCTTGTGATCCAGAATGAAACATGTAGAGGTAATCAAACCCAGACGACCTGCATACCTGTGAATCTAAGATGAATGTATATTGCTGTATGCCTCTGTAGTTGTTTATTCTGTAGTAAAAGATGACTCACAGAGAAGTATTACTTTTTAGATCAATTAATTGTCTAAAAATAAAGGTGAGAAGGGGCAAAGGTAATGAACTGAGTCAGCTGTTCATTCTTACCCAATCGCTATATTCTCTGTCATAGTTCTCTTTTTAATTTTTATTTTTATATTTTTTCTCTTCAAGAAAGTTAATATGGCTCACAGTGAGTCTTCATGTCACCTTGGCTAGAGCTAGGGAACTAATGTCTTCTTATTGCTCAGAGCTGATTGCTATTCACCTTCTCTCCTCCTTCCATTCATTTTGTAGGGCCAGCTCTAAGGATTGGAAACTTTTGGCATAGAAAAGAAAGATTCAGTCTCAAGTCTCATGCCATTTTTTGAAAATTAATTTGGTTCCTACAGAAGTATTCTTCATTTCTAATCATCACTATCACAACCCATCCATGCCCCAAACCTTGAGCCATATGAAAGCTCATTTGGGGTACCTTTAAAAATGTGCTGCTAATTTTTAGAGAATAGGTACTCTATATGAAATTTGAAAATGGTATATATTGTTCTTGGAATCCTATTTCAATTGTTACAAATTTTGCCATTTGTCAAGGAGCTTAGCAGATTATAGTATGAATTGATACTTAATTACTAGTTTAAATGAAAAGTCATTTACTCTTTGATCATATACTTGTTGGGCATCTACCACGTATCATTTAGTAGTGGAGCTACAACTATATTGAAAATCATATATGGCTCCTTCCCTCAAGAAGTTTCTGTTTGATGCTAAAAACAAATATTAATCCAATAACCATAATCAATTACCAACATGATAACTCTTATGAATTAAATATATATATGCTACCATGAAAGCCTATACAAGAAGATTTTACTTAGGGACATCAGGGAAGAATTCCCTGTAAGGGGACACTTCAACTGAGATCTGACGCACAGGTAGCTTAGGGAAAAAGAGAATAGAGGAGGATTCAAGATGTAGAAACCAGTATGCATGACTGCTTTGAAGTGAAAGGGAACTGGGCAGGTATGAGTCTGAAAAGAAGGGAATGGGAGAAAGTAGGAATATGGTTGAGTGAGCAAGAAAAATCCCTGATTCCACATGAAGCCAGGGGCAGTGGAGGAGACCAAGTTATGCATAGCCTTAAAGACATGTTAAGGAGCTTTGTCTTGATCTTAAAAGAAATAAATAATGATTGATTGTATTTCTGTTTACAAACAGGGGATTGATATTCTTAGATTTACCTTTTTCAAAGATCATATTGATAGCGGCATTCTAAGTGGTTTTTAAGTGTTCAAGAAAATATATGACTGAATCTTTATGAAGCTATTATATAGTCAGTGCTCAACATAATAGTTTATTGGAGTTGGTTGTAGGAGACAATCTAGAGATGTGTGACTAGATTTGAGAAATATTTAGGAAGCAAATTTAAAGCGATTTGAAAATAAAAATTAAGAAAGACTGACATATCAAGGATGATTCTTGGGTTTTCTGGTTGGGCAATAAAATAGTCAGATGGTCCTCAACTTACAGCAAGGTCACATCCCAATAAATCCATTGTAAAGTCGAAAAATTGTTAAGTCAAACCATGGTAAGTTGGGGACTGGCTGTACTATGTTGCCATTCACTGAGACAGGGAATAGTAGAAGTGGAATGGATAAATTATGTGTTTGGTTTTAAACAGATGATGTGTGAGCTGACTTTCAAAGATCCAAGAGCAGATGTCACATAGATACATAGTGAATCTGAAGAGTTTAAGAAGGAAAACCAAGGGAGTAGACTGTTTTGAAGAGGTGGTGGTTCACGGTGTAAATAGCAACTAAAAGGTCAAGCAAGTTGAGGTTGTACAGAATTTATCTACAGAAGGAAAAAAACTAAAGTATGAAAAAAAGCTAATAATAGAATGGTAAAATTAATGATGGAACATAAAAATGAAATATTAAACAGATATTTGATGTTTGTTTTGAGGTTATATTTATAAACAAGAGAATATACCTATATTAAAACATTAAGAAAAAAATACTATGTAGAAGCATATATTCAAATATGTATGCATATGTACACACACGAATGCACATATGTAGGAGAAGCTCTCTTAACCTCCATTTAATTGATGCATGGGGATGACCAATATTCTCTCTTCCTTTTATAAAAACATACTAGGTCGGGCATGGTGGCTCATGCCTATAATCCTAGCACTCTGGGAAGAGGATCACTTGAAAACATGAGTTCGAGACCAGCCTGAGCAAGAGCGAGACCCCATCTCTACTAAAAATAAAAAAATTAGCCAGGCATCATGAGGCACAACTGTAGTCCCCACTTCTTGGGAGGCTGAGGCAGGAGAATCCCTTAGAGCCCAGGACTTTGAGGTTGCAGTGAGCTATGATGACATCACTACACTATATTCTGGGAGACAGAGCAAGACCCCATCTCAAAAAAACCAAAACCAAACCAAAACAAAGAAACCAAAACACCATACTGACTGATGTACACAGAACACTGAACACTTCCAACTAGTAGTCTGGTTTCTGACGTGCTTGTGTACTTTTTTAAATTATTTATTTATTTACTTATTTTTATTTCAGCATATCATAGGGGTACAAATGTTTAGGTTACGTATATTGCCCTTCTTCCCTTCCCCCCCACCATCAGAGCTTCAAGCGTGTCCATCCCCCCGACAGTGCACATCACACTCATTATGTATGTCTATACCCATCCCCTCCTCTTGCCTCCCCATGCTTGTATACTTTTGCTCTCGCTATTTCAGTTGCGTATGTACTAAGTCAATTTCTTAAGACCAAGTTATAATTATTACTTAATTATAATAATTAAATACTATATGAACCAATGAAAATTAGTATGAAAATAGAGTTGTTTTGAGGACTTCTAGTTTCTAGTCCAGCATGTAAGGAGCTTAGAAGTTGCCACTCTATACTAACAAGTAAAAAGCTGAACCCACTCAAAATTCAACAAGTCTTCTTAGATCAGAGAAGTGAAGTTACAGGGCAAACTGCTTTCCTAAAATTGGAGAGACAGAGGTAGAAACAGAGAGGTGGAGACAGTCCCCAAAATTGGAGAGACAGAACCACAACTTAATGAAGCAAAGACCTATGAGCAAATACCTACACAGGAACCAGTGTGCAGGTAGAAAAACTTAAACTATAATTGACAAATTGCTGGATGCTTGGTATGGGACAACTCTGAAAGTTAAAAACTACAGGGGAACCAGTCATAGGGGGCCACACACTTTTGTGCGTTTTACCTCTAAGAGTTCTATCTGCTAGGTCCTAATGGTGACTATCAGAGAAAAAAATCCCCTTATGCTTCTGGCAGGAGAACAGGAAAAGAAACATTATGAAATAAGTCAGAATATTCTTTTAAATATTCTTTTTAAACTTTTTAAAAAATTTTTAATTATCATGGGTACATTATAGTTGTATATATTTATAGGGTGCATGTGATGTTTTGATGCAGGCATATGTTCTACTTAACAAGGCCTACTCTCACAAGAAGCTATTTTACCAGAGCCTAACCTTCTGAGGTTACCTCAGAACCTGACCTGCCTGGCGGAGGTTCCTTCAGGTCCCTCTGGCTTTCCATGTGTTGAAAGGCCATCCTATTCCACCTAAGGGACGGAAAAACCTGAGAAGCACTGGTAAAGTTCACAGTCCATGGGCATAGGCTCGCCAAAAGACAAAGATCCTATTACAGAACTATAGAACATTTCTCTTCCCTCCACACTTTACCATGATATCACTAAAGGCCTGGTTATCACAATTCCTTTTACCCAGAACATCATGATCAGCTGTCCAGAAAAAATTACAATGCATACTAAAAAGAAAAAAATAACACAGTTTGAAGAGACAGAGCAAGCATCAGAACATGGATATGGCAGGAATGTTGGAATGATCAGACCAAGCATTTTTAAAAATGTATGATTAATATGCTAAGGGCTTTAGTGAAAAAAAGTAGACAACAGGCAAGAGCAGATGGATAGAGAGATCATAATTCTAAGAAAGAATCAAAAAGAAACGCTAGAAATTAAAAACACCGTAACATAAGTGAAGTAAGCCTTTGATGGACTAATTAGAGTTTACATAGCTGAGGAAAGAATCTCTTGAGATTGAGGATAGGACAATAGAAACTTCCAAAACTGTAAATCAAGGAGAAAAAAAGACTGGGGGAAAAAAACCCTCAATATGCAAGAATTGTAGGACAATTACAAGACATTGAACATATACACAATGGGAATATAAGAAAGGGAAGAAAGAGAGAAAGATAAACCAAAAGATAAAGAAAAAATCTGGGAAGAAACCAGAGAAGTAGGAAACAACTTACCTACAGAGGAATGAAGATAGGAATTTCCCTATTTAATAAATGGTTGCTGGGAAAATTGTATAGCCACATGTAAAAAACTGAAACAGGATGTGCACCTCTCACCACTCGCAAAAATCAATTCACGATTGATAACAGACTTAAACCTAAGGCATGAAACTGTATGAATTCTAGAAGAAAATATTGGAAAAACTCTTATAGACAATGGCCTAGGCAAAGAATTTATGAAGAAGATCCTAAAAGCAATCACAGCAACAACAAAAATAAATAAATGGGACCTGATCAAATTAGCTTTTATTTATTTTGGGGGGGTGTTTTTTTTATTTCTGCATATTATGGGGATACAAATGTTTAGGTTACATTGCCCTTGTCCCTTGGAATAGTACTCCATGGTATACATATACCACATTTTATTAATCCACTCATGTATTGATGGACACTTGGGTTGTTTCCATATCTTTGCAATTGCGAATTGTGCCGCTATAAACATTCGAGTGCAGATGTCTTTTTTATAGAATGTCTTTTGTTCTTTTGGGTAGATGCCCAGTAATGGGATTGCTGAATCAAATGGTAGATCTACTTGTATCTATTTAAGGTATCTCCATATTGCTTTCCACAAAGGTTGCACTAGTTTGCAGTCCCACCAGCAGTGTATGAGTATTCCTATCTCTCTGCATCCATGCCAACATTTATTGTTTTGGGACTTTTTGATAAAGGCCATTCTCACTGGAGATAAGTGATATCTCATTGTAGTTTTGATTCACATTTCCCTGATGATTAGAGATGTTAAGCGTTTTTTCATGTTTCTTGGCCGTTATTCTGTCTTCTTTTGAAAAGTTTCTGTTCATGTCCTTTGCCCACTTTTTGATAGGGTTGTTTGATTTTTTTCTTGCTGATTTTCCTGAGTTCTGAATAGATTCTAGTTATCAGCACTTTATCGGATGTGCAGCATGCAAAAATTTTCTCCCATTCTGTAGGTTGTTCGTTTGCTCTCGTAACAGTTTCTTTGGCTGTGCAGAAGCTTTTTAATTTGAGGGACCTGATCAAATTAAAAAGCTTCTGCACACCTAAGGAAACTATCGTTACAGTGAATAGTCTCAAAAAACCCCACAAATGCTGGCGTGGATGTGGAGAGACAGGAACACTCATACCCTGCTGGTGGGACTGCAAACTAGTACAACCTCTGTGGAAAGTAATTTGGAGATTCTTCAAAGAACTAAAAGTAGAACTACCATATGATCCAGTAATCCCACTACTGGGTATTTACCCAAAGGAAAAAAAAGACATTCTATAAAAAAGGACACCTGCATTTGAATGTTTATAGCAGCACAATTCCCAGTTGCAATGATGTGGAAACAACCCAAGTGCCCGTCAATACAGGAGTGGATTAATAAAATTTGGTATATGTATACCATGGAGTACTACTCAGCCATAAAAAATGGTGGGCCGGGCACGGTGGCTCACGCCTGTAATCCTAGCACTCTGGGAGGCCGAGGTGGGTGGATTGTTTGAGCTCAGGAGTTCGAGACCAGCCTGAGCAAGAGCAAGACCCCGTCTCTACTAAAAAAAATAGAAAGAAATTATCTGGACAACTAAAAATATATAGAAAAAATTAGCTGGGCATGATGGCACATGCCTGTAGTCCCAGCTACTCGGGAGGCTGAGGCAGTAGGATCGCTTGAGCCCTGGAGTTTGAGGTTGCTGTGAGCCAGGCTAACGCTACAGCACTCACTCTAGCCAGGGCAACAGAGTGAGACTCTGTCTCAAAAAAAAAAAAAATGGTGAACTACCTCTTGTATTATTCTGGATGGCACTGGAGACCATTCTTCTAAGTGAACTATCACAAGAATGGAAAAACAAACCACCATATGTACTCATCATTAATATGTCACTAATCGATTAACACTTATGTGCACATATGGAAATATTAATAATATTCATTAGCAATCAAGCAGGTGGAAGGAAGGAGGGAATGGGTAAATTCACACCTAATGGGTAAAATGCACGTTATCTGGGTGATGGGCACACTTATAACTTTTACTCAAATGGTACAAAAGCAATTTATGTAACCAAAATTTTTGTACCTCCATAATATTCTGAAATTAAAAAAAATTACATCTGACTTCCCCTCAGAAATTATGCAAGTCAGAAGAGAGTGGAGTGAAATATTTAAAGTGTTAAGAGTAAAAATTGCCACCTAGAATTCCGTACCCTGTGAAATTATCCTTCAAAAGTGAAGGAGAAATAAAGGTTTTCTCAGACAAACAAAATTTGAGAGAATTTGTTACCAGTAAACCTACCTGTCAAGAAATGTTAAAAGGAGTTCTTCAGGGAGAAGGAAAATTATTTAAGTCAGAAACATGTATCTATATGAAGAAAGGAAGAGTATCAGAGAATGAGTAAGTGAAGGTAAAATAGTTTCATTCTCTTTTTCCTTTTATTTTTAGTTGACACATAACAATTGTACATATTTATAGGATTCAGAGTGATATTTTGAAACATGTGCAATGTGTAATGATCAAATCTGGGTTATTAGCATAGCCATCCCCCCCATTTATCATTTCTTCGTGTTATGACATTCAAAATCCTCTCTTCCAGCTTTTTGAGAATATTCAATAAATTATACTTAACCATATTCCCTCTACAGGGCTGCAGAACACCATAATTCCTTTTTACAAATTAGCTATAATTTTGTATGAGTTAAACAATCTCTCCCCAATCTTCCCTCCACCAATCCCTGCCCAGCGACTAATGCCCACATTTCTGCACTCTACTTCCATGAGCTCAATTTTTTTTAGCTCCCACATGAGTGATAACATGCAGTATTTGCCTTTCTGTGCCTGACTTATTTTGCTTAATATAATTTCCTCCTGGCTCGTCCATGTCACTGTGAATGATGAGGATTTCATTCTGTTTTATGGCTGAATAATATTCTACTGGGTACACACCATATTTTCTTGATCCATTCATTTGTTGAAAAATATTTAGATTGATTCCATATCTAGATATTGTAAGTAGTGCTACAGTAAACATTGGGTGCAGGTATCCCTTTAATATACTGATTTCATTTCCTTTTGATAAATAATAGTGCGATTGCTGGACACCATGGTAGTTCTATTTTTAGTTGTTTTTTTTTTAAAACCTCCACAGTTTTCCATAATGGCTGTACTAATTTACGTTCCCAACAACCATGTATAAGAGTTCCCTTTTGTCCACATCCCTGCCAGCATTTGTTATTTTTTGTTTTTCTGATAATACATCCTAACTGGAGTTAGGTGAAATCTCACTCTGGTTTTGATTTGAATTTCCCTGATATTAGTGATGTTGTGCACTTTTTCATATATGGTGGCCATTTGTATATCTTCCTTTAAGAAATATCTATTGAGATATTTGGACCTTTTAAATTAGTTTATTATTATATTTCTTGGTGTTGAGCTATTTGAGTTCTTTATATATTCTGGATATTAATCCTTTGTTGAATGAATAGTTTGTAAATATTTTCTACCATTCTACAGGTTGTCTCTTCACTCTCGTTGATTGTTTCCTTTGCTGTGTAGAAGCTTTTTAGTTTAATATAGTCTCATTTGTCCATTTTTGTTTTTTTCCTTGTACTTTTGAAATCTGAGTCATAAAAATCTTTGCCTAGACCAATGTCCTGGAGCATTTCCCTTATGTTTCCCTCTAGTGGTTTTATAGTTCCAGGTCTTACAGTTAAGTCTTTAATCCATTTTGAGTTTCTGTATATGATGAGAGATAGGATTCTAGTTTCATTCTTTTGCATATGGATATCCATTTTTCCCAGAACCATTTATTGAAGAACATGTCATTTCCCCAATGTATGTTTTTGGTGTCTTCTTTAAATATCAGTTGGCTGTAAATAAGTAGATTTATTCCTGGCTTCTTGATCCTGTCCTATTGCTCTATGTGTCTGTCTTTATACCAATACCACGCTGTTTTAGATAATATAGCTTTTTAATATATTTTGAGTCAGATAGTGTGATGCTTCCAGCTTTTTTTTTTCTTTCTCAGTACTATTTTGGTTATTTGGGGTCTTTTGTGGTTCCAGATGAATTTTAGGATTTTTTAAAAAATTTCTCTAAAGAATGTCATTGGTATTGTGATAGGGATTTCATTGAATCTGTAGATTACTTTGGGTAGTATGGTCATTTTAACAATTTAATTCTTCCAATCCATGAACATGGGATGTCCTTCCATTTATTTGTGTCCTCTTCAATTTCTTTCATCAGTTTTTTGTAGTTTTCATTGTAGAGGTCTTTCACCTCTACAATGGTTAAATTTATTGCTAGGCTTTTTGATTTTGTTTCTGGGTTTGGATGTCTATACTTCTTGCAAGACTGGGGAATTGTTAGGTATTATTTTATTAAATAGGTTTTCCCATTAATAGCCTTTTCCCATCTGTGTCCTGGGACTTGTAAATTCAAATATTTGTTGTATGGTATCTCATACATCAAGTAGGTTTTCTTCATTCTTTTTTTTATTCTTTTTTCTATAGTTTTGTCTCAGTTATTTAAAAAGACCTGTTTTCCAGTTCAGAAATTCTTTCTTCTGCTTGATCTGGTCTATTGATAAAGCCCCTGGATGGCACAAGTGGGTGCTGGCATTGGCTGGCAGGGAAGGCTGAGCCTCAGGCCCCAGTATGACACATATGGGTTCTGGCTGCAGTGACAGTTGACTTGTTGTCAGGTCCACATATGGTGTATGTGGCACTGGTGGCAGTGGGCAGAGTGTACTGGTTCTCAAGCCCCCAGATGTCATGCAAAAACACCAGCCCTGGCATCAGGCCTACCGTTAGAACCCCAGAAACCAAGAGCAGGCCTGTCCCCCAGCTCCCTAATGATGCACAGGGACATAAGTGGTGGTGGAGAGTGCAGACTTGTCCTCTGGCTCCTGAATGACACATGCTTGTGGGTGGGGTTGGCTTTCCTCAGGCCTGGAACTTATGTTTCTTCTTCTTAATTGATCTAGCAGATAACAGTTATTTGTACAAATAACTATAGCAACAATGGATTTGATTATGTATTCCCTTTTATATATGTGTGTCTGTGTGTGTGTGTGTGTGTATGTGTGTGTTTTTGTTTATGTGTAAGTGAAACGAATGACAGTAATTATAAAAAAGATGGGAGGGAATAATTAGTAGGCTTTTTAAATTATAATGTATTTGCAGTACAGGTGAAGTGGTATAGTGTTAAATAACACTATATGTGGATTAAATAACCAGTGTTAAATAACCAGTATATGTGGATTAGTTGTCTTTGTATACTATATTACAAATTCTAGGGCAATGAATAAAAAAAGTAAAAAGAGAAATATGACTGATATTTTGAGAAAAGATAGAAAATGAATTACTATAAAATTCTCAATGAAAACCACAAAAGAAGACAAAGTTTGGGAGACAAAAATAGAGCAAAGATCAAGGTCAATAAAGAGAAAAAACAGAAATAAGTATGGTAGACATTAATTCAGCTACATTAATAATCACTGTGAACACCAATGATCTAAATGTACCAATTAAAAGACATGGTCATATTGGATCAAAAAATAAGGTCCAACTGTATGTTGTATACAAGAAAGCCACTTTAAATGTAAGATGCATATTGATTAAAAGTAAAGGGATGGAGAAATATATACCATGCTAATACCAATCAAAGAAAGCAACTGTAGCCATATTAATTTCATATGGAGAAAACATCAGAACAATGAGATTTATCAGGGATATAAGGGAAATTACATTATGATAGAAGGATCAATACTCAAAGAAGACATAACAATTATTAATGTATATTCGCCTGCCAACTGAGTGTCAAAATTTGTGAGGCAAAACATGGTAGAACTATAAGAAGAAATAAATGAATCCACTATTATAGTTAGAAACCTTAATACCCCTCTATCATAAATGGACATGTCAGTAGACAGAAAATCAATAAGGACATAATTGAACTCAACAGCACCATCAATCAAGTGGATATAATTGACATCTATAGACTACTTTATCCATCAACAGCAGAATCCATATTCTTCTCAAGTTCACATGGAACCTTATCCAAGACAGACCACATTCTGGGCTGAAAATATCCCTTAAAAATTTCAAAAGAATAGAAATTACATAATATGTATTCTCACATGACGATGGAATTAAAGTAGAAGTCAATAACAGAAAACTAGCTAGAAAATCCCAAAATATCTGGAGATTAAACAACAGACTTCAAAATAACATGTCAAAGAAGAAATTCTAAGATAAATTAAAAAAAATTCAATAAATGGAATTATAAATTATCAAAATTTGTAAGATGCAGGGATAGCAATGCTTAAATGGAAGTTTATAGCATTGAATATATAGATTAGTAAAGAAAGGTCTAAAATGAAAAATCTAAGCTTCCACCTTAGAAAACTAGAAAAAGAAGAGCAAATTAGATCCAAAGTATGCATAAGTAAAGAAATGATAAATATTAGAGCAGATATCAATGAAATTAAAAAAAGGAAATCAATAGAGTAATCAACGAAATCAAAAGTTTGCTCTTTGAAAAGATTAATAAAATCAATAAGCCTCTAGCCAAGCTAACTTAAAAGACAGAGAGAGAGATAGAGTAAATGCAAATTTCTAATATCAAAAGTGAAAGGGGACATCACCAAAGATCCCATGAACATTAAAAGGATAATAAACAAGTATTATAGCCAACTCTTTGTCCATAAATTTGATAACCTAGATGAAATAGACCAATTACTTAAAAAACACAATCTGTCCATTCTCACACAAAAAGAAATAGAAAATCTGAAAAGTTCTGTATCTGTTACAGAAATTGAATTGGTAATAATCTTACAAAACAGAAAACATTAAGTCCAGGTGGGTTCATTGAACATTGAAGGAAAAAAATTATATTCATTATCTACAATAGCTTCTAGAAGATAGAAGCAAAAGGGACACTTCCTGATGTATTCTATAATGCCAGCATACCAAAATCAGACAAAGATATTACTAGAAAAGAAACCTACAGAACAGAATCTCCCATGAACATAGAAGCAAAAATCCTCAATAAAATCTTAGCAAATTGAAGCTTAACAATGTATAAAAGCATACAGCACAACCATGTGGGATTTATACATGGTATGCAAGACAAGTTCAATATTTGAATATCAATTTATGCTATCCATCCATGGCCTCAATAGGGTAATGAAGAAAAATTACATTATTATATCAATAGATGCTAAAAAGCCTTTGACAAAATCCAACACCCATTCATGATAAAAATTTTGACAAAGCAGGAATAGAAGGGAACATCTTCAACTCGATAATAGACATCTACAAAAATACTTACAGCTAACATCATACCTAATAATGAAAAACTCAAAGCTCTTATGCTAACAAAGCAAAGATTTCCCTTCTCACCACTCCTTTTAACATCTCACTGAAATACTTAGCTAATACAATAAGACAAGGAAAGGAAACAAAATGCATATATATATGAGGAAGGACACAATAATCCTGTCTGTTTGCAGATGACATGGTTATCTATGCAGGAAATCCAAAAGCATCAACAAAAATCTCCAAGAAGTAATTTGCAATTATAGAGATGTTGCAGGATAAAGATAACAAAACAAAAGTCAATTGCTTTCCTATGTACCAGCAATGAATAAGTGAAATGGGAAATTAAAAACACATTATCATTTACATTAGCAGCCCTAAATATGAAATACTTAGGCATAAATCTAACAAAATATGTACAAGATCTATATGAGGAAAACTATAAAACTCTGATGAATGATATCAAAGAAGAAAAAAATAAATGGAGAATTATCCCACTTCCCCCTTCTGAGTCTTCAATGTCCATTAATTCACTTATGGTATGACCATGCATACCCATTACTTAGCTCCCACTTATAAGTGAGAATATGTGGTGTTTGTTTTTTTGTTCCTGAGTTACTTCACTTAGAATGATGGTCTCGAGTTCCACCAAACTTGCTGCAAAAGACATTATATTATTCTTTTTAATGGCTGAGTAGTATGTCCATCATATATACCACATTTTATATATATAACCACAGTTTCTTTATCTACTCATCAGTTTTTGGGCACATAGGTTGGTCCCATACCTAGCAATTGTGAATTGTGCTGTGATAAACATCGGGGTGCAGGTGTCTTTTTTTATATATATAAATAAAATGACTTCTTTTTCTTTGCGTACGTCCCTTGTAGTGGATTCCTGGATTGAATGATAGATCTACTTTTAATTATATGAGAAATTCTCATATTGTTTTCCATAGAAGTTGTACTAATTTACATTCCCACCATCAGTGTATAAGTGTTCCCTTTTCTCCACATCTGCATTAACATTGATTGTTTTTTGACTTTTTAATAATGGACATTCTGACAGGGTTAAGGTGGTATCACACTGAGATTTTAATTTGTGCTTCCATAATTATTAGCAATATTGAACATTGTTTCGTATTATGTTTCTTGGCCATTTGTATATCTTGTTTTGAAAAATGTCTTTTCATATCTTTTTCTCACTGTTTAATGGGGTTGTTTGTTTTTATCTTGATGATTTGTTTGAGTTCCTTGTTGATTCTGGATATTAGTCATTTGTTGGATATATAGTTTGTGAATATTTTCTTCCATTCTGTAGGTTATCTGTGTACTCTGTTGATCATTTTCTTTTGCTGTTCAGAACCTTTTTAGTTTAATTAAGCCCCATTTATTTATTTTTATTTTTGTTGTATTTGCTTTTGGGGTGTTAGTCATAAATTCTTTGGCTAGGCCAATGTCCAGAAAAGCTTTTCCTACATTTTTTTCTAGGAAATGGTGTCGGGTCTTACATTAGATCTTTAATCCATCTTGAGTTAATTTGTGTGTGTGGTCAGAGATAGAGATCCAGTTTCATACTTCTGCATGTGGCTCTCCACTTTTTCCAGCATCATTATTGCACAGGGAGTCCTTTCCCCATGGTATGTTTTCGTCTGCTTTGTCAAAGATCAGTTGGTTGGAGGTGTATGGTTTTATTTCTGGGTTCTCTATCCTGTTCCATTGATCTATTAATATGTGTCCACTTTTATATCAGTACTATGCTGTTTTGGTTACTGTAGCCTTATAGTATTAATATAATTTGAAGTCAGGTACCTCTAGATTTGTTCTTTTTGCTTAGAACTACATTGGCTATATGGGCTCTTTTTTGATTCCATATGCAATTTAGGATTGTTTTTTCTAATTCTATGAAAAATGACATTGGTATTTTCATGGAAATTGCATTGATCTGTAAATCACTTTGGGAAGTATGGACATTTTAAAAATATTGGTCCTTCCAATCCATTAGCATAGGATGTTTTTCCATTTGTTTCTGTCATCAACGATTTCTTTCATCAGTGTTTTATAGGTCTCCTTGTAGAGATCTTATTACCTCCCTGGTTAAGTATATTCCTAGGTAGTTTATTTATTTATTTTGCACCTATTGTAAGTGGTATTGAGCTTTTGATTTGATTCTGTGCTTGACTTTTATTAAAATTAGAAATGCTAATGATTTGTGTACATTAATTTTGTAACCTGAGACTTTACTGAACCTATTTATCAATTCTTGCAGTCTTTTGGAGTACCTGTTAGGGTCTTCTAGATATGAGATCATAGCATTGGCATACAGGGATAGTTTGACCTCCTCTTTTCAAATTTAGATGCCCTTTCTTTCTTTCTCTTGCCTGATTGTTCTGGCTGGGTGTTTCTTTGTTGATCCTCTGCCTTGATGATCTGTCTAGTTCTGTCAGTGGAGTGTTGAAGTCCCTCGCTATTATCATGTTGCTGTTTATTTCATTTCTTAGGTCTAATAATATTTGTTTTATGATTCTGGGAGCTGCAGTGTTGGGTGCATATATATTTAGGATTGTTACATTTTTTGTTGAATTAATCTCTTTATCATTATATAATGACCATCTTTGTCATTTTTCACTGTTGATTTAAAGTCTGTTATATCTGATATAAGAATAGCTACTGCTAATTTTGCTTTATGTTTGTGTGGTATATAATTTTTTACCCTTTTACCTTGAGTTTATGTGACTCTACAAGTTTAATGGGTTTCTTGGAGAAGCAGATATTTGGGTTGTCGGGTTTTTTAAAAAATTTATTCCATCAATCTATATCTTTTAAATGGGGGCATTTAAACCATTTATATTTAATGTTAATATTGATGAGTGAGGTACTATCCAGTTATCATGTTGATTGTTACCTGTTTGCTTTGTATTCTTCCTTATGTTCCTGTTTTATAGGAGCTGTGAGTTTTTCTTTCCAGTGTTCTCATACTCGTGCATATGAACCATTCTTTTAAGTGTTTAGAGCACTTTTGAGCATTTTCTGTAGAGCAAGTGTAGTGGTAAAAAATTCCCTAAGTGATTGCTTGTCTGGGAAAGATTTTATTTCTCCTTCTTTTAGGAAACTTAGTTTGCAGGATACAAAATTTTTGGCTGACAGTTATTCTGTTTAAGAAGACTAAAGAGGGACCCTAGTCTCTTCTGGCTTGTAAGGTTTCTGTTGAGAAGTCTGCTGTTAGTATGATGGGCTTTCCACTGAATGTTACTTGATGCCTTTGTCTCATAACTTGTAGGACTTTCTCCTTTACTTTGACTGTGACCAGACTGATGACTATGTGCCTTGGTGATATCTTATTTGCAATAAATCTTCCAGGAGACCATTGACTTTCTTATATCTGGGTGTCTAAATCTCTAGCAAGACCACGGAAGTTTTCCTCCATTGCTTCTTCAAATAGATTTTCCACGGTTTTTGCTTTTTTTCCTTCTCCCTCTGGACACCTATGATTCTTGTTTGGGCATTTTACATAATCCCATATTTCTCAGAAACTTTCTTCATTTCTCTTGATTCTTTTTTATTTTTGGCTGACCAGATTAATTAGAAAGCCTTATCTTCAAGCTCTGAAATTCTTTCTTCTGCTTGGTCTAGTCCGTTGTTTAAACTTTCCACCATATTTTGAATTTTCCTAAATGACTCTTTCATTTCCAAGAGGTCTGTTATTAAGCTATCTATCTCTTTAGTGCATTTTTCATTCATTTGTTGAATTTTTGGGGGGGGTTTCTTTGTGTTGGTTTTCAACTTTCTCATTGATCCCATTGAGCTTACTTCTGATCCATATTTGCAATTCCATATCTGACATTGCAAAAATTTCCTTTTGGTTGGAGTTCATTGCTGGGGAGCTGGTGTGACCCCTTGGGGGTGTCAAAGGAGCCTGTTTTTTCATATTGCCAGTGTTCTTGTACTGGTTTCTTCTAATCTGGAATCTACTCCCTCAGCTCAAAACAGATAGCTTTGTGGTTCATCTGTTCTCTGCTGGGAACTCTGTTGCTCAGTGTACAGAGGGATAGGTACACTGCCTTTCAGCTTAAGCCAGTTTGTACCCACTGTGGTATTGCTGACAATTTTTGTCAGTTGAGACTCAGACCCTGGGAGGGTGTTCAGATGTCAATGTTGGTGAACTAGGTTACATAATCCCCAGTTCCTAGGCCCCTGGATGGTGTGCTTGAGTCCTGGTCTGGAACAATACTCATGAAAGAAAGAGGCAGTTTGCACTATGAGCCTGTAACACTGTTGCTCTCCTGCATCTACCCATTCCCCTGTGGTTGTCACAGTCCAAGCAGATGCTGGGCGTGTTCATGTGGAAAAACAGACTGGTTCCCAGGCCATTGCTGAAAGCTCATGCAGAGGTACCTCACTCTGGTAGCAGTGGCCACAGGTGGCCTTGGGGTTTGCTTTAACCTGGGTCCCTCAGTGGCAGCCACAGCAGCAGCACCATGGTGGCACCTGTCCCTGGGGTGTGTGAGAGCACCTGGCTTCCCTGCTCCATCCCTGGCTTAGAAGCAGTGATGAGAAAGCAGCAGTGGTGGCTCTGGCCCCCAGGCAGACACAGCGCTCTGGGGCTGGGTTCCCAAAATGGCACTGGCTGCAGTGCTTAGGGCTTGGAAGTCCAAGGGAGCCTGCTGTGCCTCCTCTCTGGAGTAGTGCCACTGCTCAGTCTCCAGGCAGCTCCCTGTGTTAATCCAGAGGCCTGCATGGATTGAGGGGCTCTCTCTTAGCTCACATTGCAAAATCCACTGGGGCTGGGGGGGAGTGTGGAGCCCTGGGGATCTTTCACTTGCCACTTCCCCACATGCTGACACCTCTCCCAGCTACCACTGATTTGTCTGAGTGGGTCACCTTACTTCCCTCTCCTTTGCTTTCAGTGCCTGCCATTGCTTCTCCATTGAATCCCAGCACTGTCTCTTAGACAATCCATCCAAAGGTGAACATCTCCTCACCACTTTTGATCCTCTCCCTGGGAGCAGCATGTGCCAACTGCTTCTGGTGTGCCATCTTGCCCCCCTGCTTCCTGAATTTCTTTTTCTATGAATAGCCTATTCTTACCACTTTCTTATGCTCTTTGTCTTTTAATGATCTGTCTGTATATTTTATATAAGTAATTTAAAAATTTTTCTACATTTTAAGTGTATCCCATATAGTGCTTACTGTTTATATATGAATAAACACACACACAGTCTTAATTTCAGAGTTTAAAATAATTTATATTTATTGTGAAATATTTCTTACTATTTCTTTATGCTTCTTTTTCTTTGTTTTGTAATTTGGTATAATTTTGGTATGAATAACTACATTTTTTTTTTCCTTTTCCTATTGTGACTTGAAGAGACTACAGTTCTTTTAAAAGTGTTTTCCAAAAAATTATTATGATTATATTCTCTATAAATCTAATGAGTAAACATATCTACTAATCATTCTGATATAGCGGGGGAATTATCATCTTTGTTACTTTCTCTCAATCCCTCTATAACTATATACTTTGTATTTATTAGTTCTTGGGTAAAATGTATTATTGTTTTATCTCTATATTTATAATATATCACCAAATATTATAGCATTTAATAGTTACTGTTTTATATCACCATTTCTCTATTATTGTTAGTTATTAATATCTTGTTCAGCTGGAATAATCTTAAATTCAGTGTTTCTGTGTTACTATTTTGGATAATGCAGTAGTACCCTTGTTGACCCCTGTATATCTTTATTTTTCTTTGTATATTGAATACAATTTGCCTGGGTCTAAGACTGTGAACCCACAATCACAAAACTCAGTAGTTATTTCAAAACTCAGTAGAGATTTATGAATTGGAACTAAACATAGGTGAAAAATTGGATGGTGGCCTAATTTTGTTTTCTTTTGTTGGCAAAAGAAACCCTTCTTCTAGGAAGGATGCTTCCTTGAAAGAGTTCACCTAGAACCTTGAAATAGTTTGCCTAGTGTTTGTTTTTTCTTTTTATTGTTGACTCATAATCAACAGTTTACATACTTTTAATACAGGAATATATCTCTCTTCAATTCTGAAAGTTTTGCTTCTATTTCATTAGTTATTTTCTTTTCAGAAAGATTTATTATTCATAGATTAGCTCCCTGCTTTGTCCATGGTATCAATCACCTTCTCAATTATATATATGCACACATTCACAAACCAATATGTATACACACACATACATATATATACAACTTAGGTAGGAAGATAGTATGTGTATATGTATGTATGTATATGTGTATCTGTGTGTGTAGATAAATTCTTTACTTTTGCTTTTTAGGAGATCTTTACACAGTTGTCCATCCAATGATTACAACATAAAATCACTCTTCTTTTTTATACATACATTATTATAATATAGGCCTTTAACTTTCTATCTGATGGAGATAAACTCTTCTCAAAGTGTCATGTTATTTCTGAAATTTTCCACAGTGTTGTCTAATGTATGCTCTGTAATAAACTCTTGAAGTTCTTTTTTTTTTGAGACAGAGTCTCACTCTGTTGCCCTGGCTAGAATGAGTTCCGTGGCGTCAGCCTAGCTCACAGCAACCTCAAACTCCTGGGCTCCAGCAATCCTACTGCCTCAGCCTCCCGAGTAGCTGGGACTACAGGCATGTGCCACTATGCCCGGCTAATTTTTTCTATATATATATTTTTAGTTGTCCAGATAATTTCTTTCTATTTTTAGTAGAGGCAGGGTCTCGCTCTTGCTCAGGCTGGTCTCGAACTCCTGACCTTGAGCAATCCACCCACCTCGGCCTCCCAGAGTGCTAGGATTACAGGTGTGAGCCACCGCGCCCAGCCTTGAAGTTCTTTTACTTGGTCTCCACAACTTTCTCTCATGATTTGCCTCTCAAGAGGATGACCTTCATGCAATCACCACTTTCCTGGGTAAAGCTGTTTCCCTAGTGAGAACCACTAATATTCCCACTCCAGTGGTGGATAGGGGGCAGACCTTATTATGTCAAAGGGTTTCCTTGGCTGTTGCCTGGCTGTTAGAACTCCCAAACTCTCATTGTAATGGACATTGTGGTTTCCATTCCATATCTTATCTATTTTTCCCCCTTCATTCTTTAGTATTCATGTTTTTTTTTTTTTTTTTTTTTTTTTATGGAAGTTAATCCCACTCCCAGCTCTGGGTCAGGATTTAATTGGTTTAAGACTTAGATACTAAATCAATAAGGATTATCTGATCTCCCTGACCAGAGGAATTTGCTCAACTAAACAAGGTCTAATGCAATTAGTACATAAGTATTATTTCATAGGTAATCCAAGCAGAGTATAGCTAGGACCTTGCTTAATTATAGACAAGGGAATGATCATCCTTCTGGATATGAAAGAAGGAAGAGACCCTGGTGGCTGATGGTAAGCTACAGCATGAAGCTGAATGGAGAAAGGCAGAGTCCAAAGAATTGCAAAGAAATAAAGCTGAATTTCTGACTAAGACACTACTAAAAGGATTCAACTGCTTGACTTTCCGGTTACACAGGCCAGTAAATACTCTTTAATGTTTAAGCCCATTTATGTTCAGTTTTCTGCTACTTACATGTGAAACCATACTGCCATTTACAAGTACTTAACATATTGAAGAAGCATACCTTCTTCAGCTTGGAGGATCCATAACTGATGCCCTGGGGCTGGCTGCTCTAAAATCCATCTGCCTTTCTAATGCAGCCACTGCCACAAATGAATACCTATGGCTTGCTCCTGCCACCCCTTCACAAGGTCAGGGGGAGTTCACCCATAAGATTAGAACAGCTCTAGTTTTCTCTTAACTGAGATTTTTGGATCAAATCATTTCCAGCCCCAAAGAAAGGAGGGCGCTCCTCCTCCTACGGAAAAAAAAAAAAAAATCTGTCATACTTCCTATCCCAGGAATTCCTCTTCCCAGAATGAATGATGGTGCAAGCAAGACCTAAAACCATCACCACTGCCATTACACTGCACAATACCAGACAAAGCAGATTCACAAACAGACTAAGTGGGAAAGCCAATGATCTGCAGAGCTAGCATGCAAACACAGTTACAGAGCCCATGCACAGTTATAAAGCCCATGCTT
Organism: Propithecus coquereli; assembly: GCF_000956105.1. Taxonomy (NCBI): domain Eukaryota; kingdom Metazoa; phylum Chordata; class Mammalia; order Primates; family Indriidae; genus Propithecus; species Propithecus coquereli. The sequence continues at coordinate 3,785,951 of NW_012154173.1, read as the reverse complement.
TTTCTGCTGCATCCAATTGGCCATATAAGTAATGTGAGCTTGATTCAAAAGTTTCCAGCAACAGAGTTTAATATAAGAGTTGAGAATATAAGTTCTAGCAAAAAAAACCAAGACAACATATTATTTTCTAAATCCTGAACCCTGTCCACATGACATAGCTTGCAATACTTTTTAATTGCTTATTCATTCATCTACCTTAAAAATTTATTGGATGTATATGCATATTCAGATTTTATGCATAAATATAGAATGATACCTGCCTTAGTAGGCAAGATAAAGTGGTACAAAAAGAAAGATTACTTTTGACTGGTCTCATGAATGAAGTAGAACCTAAGCTTGATCTTAAATGGTACAGTAAGCCTTCACTTAGCGTTATTCATTAATTCTTAGAAACTGCAACTGTAAAGTGAAATGACATTTCAAGAAACCAATTTTACCATAGACTACTTGATATAAAAAGGATTAAGTTCCTACAGCAAATTTCTGGTCACCAAAACATCACAAAACTTCTAAATAAAGACCCTAACACTTCTAATGTTAAACACTGAAATAAATGTGATGTATACATACATTTTCAGAAAGATTAATAAAAACAAGTAAGATAATTATTTACCTAATTTTTTGGTGAATTGGTGGGGAAGATGTTCATAACAGTGGTGGGTTAAATCAAGAAATAAATTTGCAAAGTGAAAATTGTAAGGAGTATCTCCTCCCACTGTTCAGTTCAAAAACAGTCACAGATATAGGGGGTCATGAAGCACTTTCTTACCACACCATTTATTGTCATACGCTTACTTGTATGATTACCACATACCTGATACATTTTTATTTGACAGTAACTTGTATTGATTCACTCATCAATTTTCCAGCTTGCTTATTCTAGTTCAGGGTTGCAGGTCGCTGGAGCCTATCCAGGCTGGCAGCTCCGGGCACCAGGTGGGAACCCACCACAGATAGGACACCAATCCATGGCAGGACACAATTACACACACGCTGACACTCACTCAGATTGGGACAATGTAGACACGCCAATTCACCTAACATGCACATTTTTCAGATGTGAGAGGAAATTGGAGTATCCAGAGAAAATTCACAAAGACAGCGGGAGAACCTGCAAATTCCACACAGGCAATGGCCTGGCCAGGAATTGATTTTTTTTCTCAGCAATATTATAATGAGCAATGTTGAATGAGAGGACATTATTCAAGGACCTACTGTACTTAAATTTCAGTATGTGAATATTTGAGGAGAAAGCCGGGGGAAATAGGAAACTTCAGAATGTAAAAACACAGAGCAAAGGAACCGTGGTACAAAAATGTGGTGTCTGGGAAATAAGTTATTCAGTTTTGGTGTAATGTTGGGAGTGTGAGGGGCAATACAGAGTAGTAATCAGACTAAAAATGCTGACAGAGAAGAGATTATGGTTCCCAAATGCCCAGTTAAGGAATTAGTCTGGCAATGGATAATGAGTGGTAACCTACAGAAAGTTGTTGAGCAGGGATATGGCATGATCTCAGCCCTGCTTTTTGATGATTAGTACATGTTGGGGAAGTATTCATAATGTACTTCTGACTGAAATGCTTATCCACTTTGCCTGGAGAAGGGTATTATGCGGAGGGTAGATGTGAATTATGGGAGAAATACAGTGTGAGGAGGAAGAAAGGCATAAGAATCAGAAGGAAGGCTATTTGCAAAAATTCTGCCTCCCTGGAAATGTCCAACTGGGGTAAGTCCACTTAACTAGTCTAAAAATGACTATATTCTCAAATATGGTGTTTCAGAATAATATCACCATGAAAGTGCCCTCCTTTTCCTGAAGGTGAATATATATTTTCTGTTTGTGAAATGCCTTTCCAACTTTACCAACACACTTTAGATACACAATGTGGTATGTTATCAATTTGTGTTAATCAAGGTGTGTTTATGTAAGGCTGGGGACAAGAAACGGTGTTACAGGAATTATATGATTCAACAATTGGCAGAGTTCCCTAGATATCAATGTTCATGTCAAATACAGACACTGCGTGATTGTTGAAAACCTGGCAGCATATTCACTTGTACTTAGAACAGCGCCACAGATCATTAAAGTATGCATATCCTACTCTGAGTGTACAGAAAGGTTATTATCAAGTTCATCCAGGGCATCCATTCTCTGGGCATTCTAAATAGACTGCAATCCTACATCAGTGCAATGGAAAGAACTCTGAACTAGAGTTTGTGGATGACTGTTTCCGCTATTGGCAATAAATAATTTTACAGCAGGAATGGGACTCAAAGATCATGCAAGTCAAAATCCTAACTTTATGAATTAGTAAAAAGAGTCTCTAAAGCAGTTAATCGACTTGTCCAAAGTCTCATTGCCAAGGTGGCAAAGCTGGGTCTTTGACCCAAGCATTTTCACACCCAGTTCAGTGTTCTTCCTAGAGCATTGTGCTGACTTGATGTAGTCGCTCCTTGAACTTCCTCATATGTAAAATGAGTATGTTGGACTAGAGCTGTGGTTTTCACATGTCATATTCCATACAGTTTTGGGGTTCCCCAAGGTGACTTGGGAGCCACTTACAAGTGGACATAAGACAATGCAGAATAGTCAGGGCTCGAGACCTCATTGGAGTTCTATGTAGGATTTTATTTCACAAAAGTTCATCGCTAAATAAAAATTTGAAAACCACAGGTATTAAAGATCCACTTATAAGTTTTATATAGTAGTCCCCCCTTATCCTTGAGGAATATGTACCAAGACTCCCAGTGGATGACTGAAACTGTGAACAGTACCAAACCCTATACATACAGTACTATGTGTTTCCTATATATACATACCTACGATAAAGTTTAATTTGTAAATTAGGCACTGTAAGAGATTAACAACAATAACTAATAATAAAATAGAACAATTATAACACTATGCCAGCATTACTACTCTTGTGTTTTGGGGCCATTAAGAAGTACAATATGGGTGACTTAAACACAAGCACTATAATATCATGACGGTGGATCTGATAACTGAGACTGCTACTAAGTGACAATAATGTGGAGATGCTGGATGAAGGAATGATTCATGTCCCTAGCTGGCTAGAGCAGGACAGAGCAAGATTTCATCATACTACTCACAATGGTAAGCAATTTAAAACTTATGAACTGTTTATTTCTGGAATTATACAGTTAATATTTTTGGGCCTTGGTTGACTGTGGGTAACTGAAACCATGGAAAAGAAAACCTTGAATAAGGGGGGACTACTGTAAATTCAAAATCATCTTGTATATGTTTGACTTTTAATAAAATTTTGCTTTCATAAATCAAGCAATTTATAGCCATTTTAAAATATTATAGGTTTTAATTTACATCTGTTCTTAAATACAGGAGATAGGACATTTAGAAAGCATTGTTTCTGGCATTATTTCTAACATGAATAATATTATAAGAACTATCACTTGTTGAATGCTTAAGTTCCAGGCACTGTCCCATGACCTTTACATATATCAACTCATTTAATCCTTGTAATAACCCCATGAAGTGTGGGTACTAATTTTACCCCTACTTTAGAAATAAGAAAACGAAACCACAGAAAGATTAATTTATCCAATATCACACAGGTAGCAAGTGGCAAATTCAGGCCCAATATTGACATAGGGTCCACTGGGTCATGACATAAATAGATGTACCATAAATTACTCACTGGCAGATTAAAACATATCTGTGATCTTTATGGTGAACAGAAATCTTTCACCTCCATAAATTATACTTCTACCCTCATATTCCTCAACATCAATGACTGTCTTTGAATTAATAAACTCGATAAATAATCAGCATTAATATAAAAACAACTAGAGAACAATATTATCATTATATGATCTATAAAATCTTGATTGGTTGTCTGTCTGAGATTCCTCTCCACGTGCACGTGGTAAAGAAGCCAGATTCAATAAAACTTATAATATTTAATGCTGACATAGATGTGGGCTCAAAACAAATGAAAAGTTACCAATATAGTAATTTTCACAAAATATCTGTGAAAGCATGGGAGTATTATGCACATCATTGTTCTCAAAGATGAATGCACTGCCTTAATAGAGGGCTGGCCAAGTATGAGTAAAACAAGTCTTGAAAATAATTTAAGGCATTATGAAAAAGGGCATTCTGAAGGGGCTTCATCCTTCACTAGGAGAGACTGTGCAATCATGCTGTGGCTTCAACATTCATCTCATTTCCCTAACTTAGAAAAGCTTCCTCTTTTCCTCTCCAGGGGGCCATTTAAGTCCTACTACGTGTGGGTGCCTTCCTTTGAGAACTCCATCCTTTCACTTAGTATTTACTGCTTTTTATTTACTTGTTTCTAGTTCAACTACATTTTATCAATCTTCAAGTTTTCCATTGCATTTTAATACAATAAAAAATTACTGTTTTAATGACAATATTATTAGTCATACACTCCTATATTTTCAGAGGACGTCACTTGCCTTCTGTAATATTTCACTGTGGTTTTTAAAAAGTAACATGCCACCCAGGCATGGCGGCTCAGGCCTGTAATCCAAGCACTTTGGGAGGCCGAGGCAGAAGGAAGGAGGATCGCTTCAGCCCAGGATTTTGAGGCCACAGTGAGCTATGATTGCACCACTGCACCCCCCAGTCTGGGTGACAGGGGTCCTGTCAAAAAAAAAAAAAAAAGGAGCATGGCATAATCAACAGTGCCTACGTTAATCTGTGGATGCTGAAAAAACCTAGATTTCTGAATGCTTTCCATCTCCAATTTATTTTATATGACCCACGTGAGTTAACTTTCTAAAGCTCAGATCTACCACTCTGCAGTCAAAAAACCTTCAAAGGCTCCCTATTATTATACCTAGTTCAAGAAGATAAAGCCCACATTCCTCAGCCTGGCATGTAAGGCCTTCCAAGATCTGATTATACCCTAATTTCCAAATTTTCTACACTCAAATCTCCACCTGAGTTTTAAGCCACAAGGGGCCAATAACTTTTAAAGCCCCCAGGTCAAATTAGTTGTTTTCCCTAAACATTTTAACTGTAATTAGCAGCATTATCCCATTGTGTTGCAATTCTTTATTTAAGAGTCTAGCTCTCCTTCAAAATTGTGAACTTCACAGGATGGGGACCCAGTCTGGTAGACTGGTTTTTTATAACCATGTTCATCATTTAACAGCTTGCATACAAACATTAACAGGCACTTCATAAATGCATGCAAAGTTGCATTAAAAATATAGGATTCCAAGCTTTGAATCAAGTAATCCTCTCTGATGAAATTACCTTCTCTTTCATTTTTGCCTCTTTAAGACCTACCTATTCCTCAAAGTCCTATTCCTATTAGTTCCTAAAATTAAAATTGTAATTTTCCCATTAGTCACTTGAATTCTTGGAGAGGGGAGCATATCACTAATCTTTGAATTGGCAGATTACAATTAGCAGATGCTTAATGAACCATAAGGAAACAGAGATTTTACAGGGATCTGGAAAAACTGATTGCAAACCTGCCAATTTCTGCACACCGATCATTTTAGGAGATTTTACTCACTCATCAGTCTTAAGGTTAACATACAGTAATGGTTATATATTATCTTACAAGTGGCAATCTAATCAGCAATTAACAAGTGTGCCAAATATGAATCCGTAATCACAAGTGATTATATGTTCTACTTTCTAACTGCCTTAGTACTTGCCTAAACTTTATATATTGATTTCAACTATAGGACCCATAGGATTTAATTAATGAGACAATGTGAGAGGCCAAGAACTATACAGAATATATTCAAAGATTCTGGTGGGCTGAAGTGGAGTGATCACAGGTAGAACAGAGATAAAGATTTACTAAAGAAAGATGTCAAGCAAAGCAACGTAAACAAATATGGCAGACAAAACTGTCATGCAGAATCAGAAGAGAGCACTTTATTCTGAGAGCATAACTCTAAACACTATCTAGTCCAGTAACAATAAGCCATTGGATAGGCTGTGAGTACTTGTATTTGTAGCACATAAACCACTAGTGGTGAGAAGTCATTGATATAACCAATATGGTAAAGACTACAAGTCACATAATGATTTTTACAGTGTCAGCGCTATGGGCTAAATATTTATGTTTCCCGCAAAATGCATATGTTGAAATCCTAACCCTCAATGTGATGATATGAGTAGGTGGGGATTTGGGAGGTAATTAAGTCATGAGGGTGGAACTCTCATGAATGGGATTAGTGCTCTTATATAAAGACAGCAAAGAGCTCTCTAGCCCTTTTTCTGCCACATAAGAATATGAGAAGCTGGCAGTTTGCAGCCTGGAAGAGGTCCCTCACCAGAACCTGACCACAGGACTGATCTTGGACTTCCAGCGTCCAAAACTGCAACTAAAAAATTTCTGTTGTTTATAAGCCACCTAGTGTATGAACTTTAATATAGCAGCCATAAATGTCTAAGACAGTCACTTATGTATGGCAAAACTTTTACACTATAATTTTAAGTTACATTTTACATATAATTTTATATTAAAGTGTAATTTTATGATTTTTAAATTACATTTAAGTTTTTAAATGTAAATATGATAAAGTTTGTTCATTCATTCAGTCAATGAATATTTATGAAGGGTCTAGTCTGTATCAATTATCAATACAGAGTCTCTGCCCTCACAAATATAATAATTTCAGACAGTAGTAGGAGCCATGAGGAAAACAAAAGAATATAATAAATTTTGGGGAGGCCACTCTAATTCTAGAAGGAATTCTGGATTTTATGCTCATCAATTAACCTTTTACTATAATGTGTGCCTTTTTCTCTTGGTTGGTTGGATTTGGTGTCAAGTTCTCCTCCTCCCCATCTCCTCCTCCTCCTCCTTGAAAAGGCTCATGAATTAACTTACATAAGTTTCTACCTGTGTACTTAATGTTTGAGCAATAACTTATCTAGGTATAATTTTTCTCAAAAAATTGTATTTCCCTGAGAATTGTGTAGACATTATTCCTTTATCGTTTGCATTTAGATGTGGAAAATCTGAAGCCACTCTGATTCTTCCCAAAATGACTTGACCTTTAGAATTATTTTTCCTCTATCTTGAAATTCAGTCACTTCACCAAGATATCACTTACTAACAATCATTTTGCATCAATTTTTTAAAATAATACATGATGTTTCTTTATTCTGTTCATTCCATTTTTCCTTCATTTGGGAGAAAATTTTCTTCTATCATAGGTTGTTTTACTCTTCCACTTGATGGGTTCTCTTTTGTAGAAACAACTATCCATAAACTGGGTTATCATTGTCTCTCCTTATCTATTATTACTTCAGTAAATGTTTTGTATTTGTATTTTTACTTTGCATTTGTGGTGATTATGGCAAATCTATTTTGTTCTTCTTGTTTATTTTTCTTGTTATTTCTAATGTTTTTGTCAGGTCTAAAATGTGGGGAGAGCATATTTTTTGGATTTCAGTCCATCCTTGACTGAAACGTTGTTATGCAGCATATGACTGTATATGTTTCGTTTTTGTCCCTGTTTCCTTGCATACAACTCCTAAAATTCTTAATCTGCCAAGTGATATCTTTTTATATGCTAATGAGTTCATCAATGACTGACAGCCTGTAGGTACCTTTAGGATGGGGGCTGGTCACTGGAAAAAATAAGGCAGGATTAGAGCATTGGGACTTTCAGCCCATCCCCCAACCTCCAGGGAGGGGAGAGGGGGTTGAAAGTTAAGTTGATCACCAATGGCCAGTGATTTAATCAATCATGCCTAACTCTTTGGAGAGCTTCCAGACAGCTGAACACGTGGAAGTTTCTAGAGGGTGGCGTGCTTCCCATTTATCACCCTATGCATCTCTTCATCTGTGCCCTTTGTGATACTGTAATAATAAACAGGTAAATGTGTTTCCTTGAGTTCTGTGGGCTGCTCTAGGAAATTAATGGAACCCAAAGAGAGGGGCATGGGATCCCCAATTTAAAGCTGGTCAGAAACACTGGTAAAACAACCTGGGGCTTTTGATTGGCATCTGAAGTGAGGGGGAGCAGTCATGGGGACTGCTTTAGGAATTTAAAGCTATCCCAACCCCGCCCCCCCACCAGACAGTGTCATAATTGAACTGAATTAGAGGCCACCCAGCTGGCATCCTCTGCACAATAGGTTGCTTGCTTGGTATGTGGGAGAAAAATTCCCATCACAGAGGCTTTTATATTGATTGTTGTTAAGTGAGAGAATACAAAAGACAGTTTGCTTTTTTCTACAGGTACCCCTGCCCTACATATGCATAGGCTTCCCCATTATCAACACTGGTATCTTTTTTTTTTTTTTTTTTTTTTTTTTTGAGACAGAGTCTCACTCTCTTGCCTGGGCTAGAGTGCCGTGGCATCAGCCTAGCTCACAGCAACCTCAAACTCCTGGGCTCAAGTGATCCTACTGCCTCAGCCTCCCGGGTAGCTGGGACTACAGGCATGTGCCACCATGCCCGGCTAATTTTTTCTATATATTTTTAGTTGTCCGATTAATTTCTTTCTATTTTTAGTAGAGATGGGGTCTCGCTCTTGCTCAGGCTGGTTTCGAACTCCTGAGCTCAAACAATCCGCCCGCCTCGGCCTCCCAGAGTGCTAGGATTACAGGCGTGAGCCACCGCGCCCGGCCTACACTGTGGTATCTTTTTAACAGTTTATTTTTTAAGTGCTTCATAGGATGTGATGAGCCAATTTCCATAGGGAGAGAGTGGTCACTTTGCCTTTGATATTCCTGCCAATTGAGAGTGAAGTGTTTTGCTTTTGATAGAGACTATCCTATTTCCCCACTTCCCTTGCCTTTCTCCAGCAAACATTTTCACTGCCTCTCTCCAAAGGGAAGTATCAGTGAGGTTTTTTTTCTTAGGATGTTGCCCATTTAGTCACCATTTATGAGTTTCCTAGGACTGGTATAACAAATTTCCACAAATGAAGTGGCTTAAAAGAACAGAAATTTACTCTCTCACAGCTCTGGAGGCCAGAAGTCTGAAATCAAGGAGTTGGCAGAGTTGACTCCCTCTGGAGGTTCTGAGGTGATTCCATGGCTCTCTTCTAGCTTTTAGTGGCTGCTGGCAAGCCTTGGTGTTCCTTAATTTAGCCAAGTTGACACATAAAATTAACCATCAAAATAATATTCCTTTATTATTCTTTTAATATTCATGGGATCAGTAGTGATGGCTCCTTTTTCATTTCTGATATTAGTTATTTGTGCCTTTTTTCTTATTTTCTTGGTTAGCTTGGCTAGAGGCTTATTCATTTGATTGATTTTTTTCCAAAGAATTAGCTTTTGGTTTCATTTATTTTTCTCCATTCATTTCTTGTTTTCAATTTCATCTCTAATTTTCATTGTTTCTTTTCTTCTGATTAGTTTTAATTTGATCTCTTCTATTTTCCTAAGGTGGAAGCCTAGCTTATTTTTACATCTTTCTTCTTTTCTAATATGTGCATTTAATGCTGAAGCGCTGTTTTCACTGTGTTCCACAAATTCTGTTAATATGTATTTTCATTTAGCTCAAAATATTTTAAAATTTCCTTTGAGAATTCTTGTTTGACTCATACGTTATCTAAAAGTGTGTTGTTTAATCTTCAAATATTTGGGGATTTTCCATCAATCTTTCTTATTTTATTGATTTCTAGTTTAATTACATTTTGGTTTGAGAGCATACTTTGCATGACTTATACTTTATAAAACTTTATTAAAGTGTGTTTAATGGCTCAGAAGATATTCAATTTTGGTGAGTATTCCATGTGAGCTTGCGAAAACTGTGTGTTATGCTGTTGCAGAATGAAGTATGTTATACATGTCTATTAGATCTAGTTGATTTATGGTGCTTTTAAGTTCAACTATATCCTTATTGATTTTTTGCCTTATTGATTTTCTGTCAATTACTGCTAAAAGGGTGTGGAAGTTTACAGCTATAAGAGATTTATCTATTTCTTCTTGCGGGTTATCAGTTTTTGCCTCACAGGTTTTGATGCTGTTGATAGGCACATACACAGTAAGGATTCTTACATCTTCTTAGAGACATGACCACTTTATTATTATGTAACACACCCTCTATCCCTGTTATTCTTCCTTGCTCTAAAGTTGCCTTTGTCTGAAATAAATACAGCTACTCACAGTTCGATTATTGTTAATATGGCAGATCATTCCCCACCGCCTCACTTTTTTTTTCATTTTTTTTTTTATTTCAGCATATTATGGGGGTAGAGATGTTTAGGTTACGTATGTTGCCCTTGCCACCCCCAAGTCTGAGCTTCAAGTGTGTCCATCCCCCCGGATGGTGTGCATCGCATCCTTTGTGTATGCATACACCTGTCCCCTCCTCCCCCCAGCCCCCTGCCCAACATCCAATAAATGTTATTCTTATATGTGCACTTATGTGTTGATCGGTTAGTACCAATTTGATGGTGAATACATGTGGTGCTTGTTTTTCCATTCTTGGGAAACTTCACTTAGTAGAATGCGTTCCAGCTCTATCCAGTAGAATACAAGAGGTCCTATATCACCATTGTTTCTTAAAGCTGAATAGTACTCCATGGTATACATATACAGCATTTTATTAATCCACTTTTAATTTATGTGTACCTTTATAATTAAAGTGGGTTTCTTGTAGACAATGTACAGTGGTTCTTTTTTTAAAATCCATTCAGTCTCTGTCTTTTAATTAGTATATTTTAATTTCATTTTTATAAATAGCAAAAGGGTTATTCATAAAACAAAATGTCTTGCCTCTTAAAAAACAACTTCCCTTGTTAAATTGCAACTGATGTAGTTATGCTACTAAGTTAGTATACAGGAAGTTTGTTTTTTACCTTAGCATAACTTGATATAATAAAAATTAATTTAACTTTTATTATAGTCAATTTACATCTTTTCTCTGTTTATTATAATCATTTAAACATAGTATATTTAGATATATTTTTAAAGCAATATTTGACTAGAATTTGATCCTTCTTTGGTTACTTCTGTTAGCAAATCAATCAAATGGAAGACCAAATCCTGACAGGTATTGGGGGAGTGAGATTTTAAACTATTCAATAGTTTTTAAAAAGGAGAAAGTTGGTATCAGATTTGAATTTATGACAGATACCTCAAAGTGTCAGAAAGGAGGTCAAATGCACATGGGAAGCAAGAAGATCAGCCAGGGGCCTATTGAAGGTGACAGAGTGGTCCCATGAGATCTGACAACTACCTGAACTAAGACTTAGTGGAACTCAATAGAGTGAATGGATTATATAGGTGTCAAGGATATATATTAAACTACAGGATTTGGTGATGGATGAGATGAAGGGCAAAGGCTATCAGGGATGATTCCAGGCTTTTGGAATTAAAGACTGGGAAAATGCTAGTGTCATTACCTAAGATAGAGAATACAGGAGCAGGAATAGGCTAAAAGTGATGATGATTGGTTCGCTATTGTGTATGATGTGCCACCGTATATACGGGTAGAGATTTCTAGTTGACATTTGAATTAAACAGCTTTAAATTTCACAAGAGAGATGTAGACCTGAGGCTATTGGAGAGTTCTTAATATCAGTGCAAAACAGCAGCTAAATCTGTGAGGGTCCCTAGAATAGAGTCAGAGTTAATGATATTGAAAGTTATAAAAGTCTATTATAACCTATTAGTCATTACATCTTATAAGCTCATGACATGTAAAAACAGGATAGTCCTTCATGTGCCTGCAATTATACTGAATTATTCTTAGAAACTGGCCATTTCTAGCAGCCTTTATATTTTGAAACAGTCTCTGTTCTGGTGACAAAGAGTTACATAGTTCAGCCATATGAGTTATTTTAGATAAAATAATTTTTATGAATAAAATAATATTATATAACATCCAAAACTAGTTCATATTAGATATCAAAACACTTGATTCATAATAAATTTCCAAAGAAAGATGTGTTCAAGAAAAAATGACTTCCTAGCCTATTTGAAATGAGTTCTGGGTTCTCATTAGTTTATGGTTTTAATTACAATTCATATATAATCTATTGAGTATTTGAAAAACTACTATGTGTAAGATACCGTGCTGATATTTTGTGAGATACAAAGATGTGTCAAACATAAAATTTGTCCTTCATATGCTTAAAGACTAATATAGGGAAATAAGACACATACCTGTGTAAGTGTACAAGGAGTACAGAGTTAGGAATCGTAGGTAATTTTAAAATAAAATTTAAGAAAACAATTCCATTTATAATAGTATTAAAGAGACATAAAATACTTAGGAATAAATTTAACAAAAGAAGGGTAGTCTATAGTCTGAAAACTACAAAACATTGTTGAAAGAAATTTAAAAAGATCTAAATAAATGAAAAAACATCCCATGTTCATGGATCAGAAGCATTTTTAAGCATTATTAAGAAGATTATAATCCTAATTAATTTACAGGTGCAACATAATCCTTATCAGAATCCCAGCTGACTTCTTTGTAGAAATTGATGAGCTAATTTTAAAATTCATTTAGAATTTAAAGGTACATGAATAACCAAAACAAACTCAAAAAGAAAGAACAAAATAGAAGGATTCACACTTCCTTATTTCAAAACTTATTCCAAAGCAACAATAATAAAGACAGTTTGGTACTGGCATAGATATATAGATCAACAGAATAGCATTGGAGAGTCCAGAGATAGACCCATACATCTCTGGTCAACTGATGTTTGATGTGGGTGCCAGGACTATTTAAAGGGGAAAGACTAGTCTTTTCTTCTTCAAATATGGCTTATTTGTGGTGTTATAGAACAACTATTTCTGAATAAATTTCACATCATCCCTTGACCACTCCTACCTTCGTGCACACATTTTACCCTATGCAATTCTATTATATGGATGTGTCTACATAAAAATAAAATATATATGTCAGAGGTAAGAGAAAAAAGTAAATGATAACTGAAATATGTTTTCAATAAGACAAGTATAAAATTATACTTAATATATAGTGTGTTCTTATCAAATGATAGGAATATTAATAAAATCCAATGGGAGAATCAGAAAGGATCTTTGGAGCTATAAGAGAGATGATATCCTGAAGCTGCTCACCAATTCTGTACAGTCTGTTGTTGCTTCTGTCCATGCCACTCACTGGACCATGCTTATTTGTGTGTGGAGTCACATGGTTTAATTATTGCACAAAGACAGAACACCATAGAGCTTTACATTGTATTTAAATTCTAAAGCTATTTAACACCAAAATCCCTAAAAAAAAAAACAAAAATAGGCGATCCATTGAATAAGTAACTGTAATTGAATCAATATAAAATATCTTTAAAAACGTAGTTTAAGGACCAAACTTCTGATTTTGAAACTAAATACAAGGCTACAGTAATGAAGACTGTGATCCTGGCATAAGAATTTCAGATTAAAGGATTTGGTTTCAATTGATTTCCAACAAGGGTGCTAAGACAATTCAATGGGAAAATAGACTTTTCAATAAAAGGTGTGCAGAATGACTGGGTAGCCACATGAAAAAGAATGAAATTGGACACCTACATCACATCATATACCAAAATTAACTCAGTATGTAAGACTGAAACCATAAAACTCTTAGAAAAAAATGTAGGTGTAAATCTTTGTGACCTTGAATTGAGTAATGGTTTCCTTGATATGACATCAAAAGAATGAGCAACAAAAGAAAGAATAAATGAATTGAACTTTATCAAAATTAAAAATGTTTGCGCTTCAAAAGACACTATACAGAAAGTAAAAAAAAAAAAAGAAGGCAAGGGGACAGAGCAAGATGGCCAAATAGAAATGTCTGAGGATTGTCCCTACACATGAACACTAAATTCAACAACTATCCACGCAAGGAGGCACCTTCAAAAGAACCAAAAATAAGGTAAGAGATCACTATAGCTTGTTTTACCATTATATCAAGGAAAGAGGAATTAAAAAGGGCAGAAAAGACAGTCGTACATTGCCTACACTACCCCTCCCCCACCCTCCAGCAGTGCTGTGCCTGCCAGAGTGGAGAGAGACTGTGTGTGTGTTGTGGGGGAGGTGGTATGTGGTGGTGGAGAGTGAAGTGATTATGGGACATTGCATTGGAACCCAGGGCCGCCCTATCACAGGGGAACGCAGCAGCACTGGGCAATTCACTTCTCGAATAAATGTTCGGTGAATGAATAGACTATCACACCAGGATTGCTACTGGGAGGCAGAAGCTTGTGGGTAGTAGAGAGCATAAGCAAAGATTTGGTTCTGCCTTTGCAGACTAAGTAGCCCTGGGCCTCAGATTCTTCCATTGTAAAATAGAGTTCATAAGATGCCTTTCTCATAGGAGTGTTTGCACTTAGAAAATAAGAAGCACTAATACTAAATACGAATATTTAGAGAATATTAGTATTACTATGGTCTCCCTGAGACTTAAACACTGTAATGTCTGTAAAGCATCTAGTACACACTGAGTGAGTGACTAAATTTTCTCTACCAATCATGTTCATATGAATCATTCATTGTGACTTTTTTCTCCTCCCCTCAAATTTATCACCTCCTATTTACAGAAAACATTTGTAAGATTATCATGGCACTACTCAATTGGATTGATTAGCTGTGTACTCTTCCATGTCTTGTGAATTAACCTCCTTAAAAAGAGTAGACATGTTTTGTTTTTTCAAAACAGTATCATTGTTGCGGCTGTTGTTCCTGTTCTTGTTGTGTATGTTAATGAGATAAGTTCCTTTATATTTTAAAAAAAAGTGCCATGAATTTATTGGATAAAACTCTACTTCTTTTGAATTTCCAATAGCATCTTTTTCTGGCAGAGCTTTACACACATATATTTATTTATAAAAGTTGTTGACCTAATATTAGTTGGTTCTTTACCCAGATAATAATATTAAATGGGAAACATCTTGACTCAAAAGATTAGTTCAGTTGCATCATTTAATGCATACCATGTCAAAAATAGCAAGGAATGTAAATGGGGCAATTATCATTTATTGTGCACATTTTTCTTGTCAATTAGCAAAATCAGGGACCTCTGTGGTACAGTGTTCAATATCACCTTGAAGTTCCCATATTCCTCTAAGAGGTACAATACTGAATTCCCCAAGGCATCATGCCACTTCAGCATAAGTGTGTGTAGGAGATAGTGGAATGAAAGGAGAAGACAGATTAGAAAATTTCTCCCATTTTTTTCAGCATTTGAGAGAATTTTCCTTTGTCATTTGGGGCTTCATGATGATTGAAAAGGGCCAGTTATTTATTACACCAATATATCACATTGTATTGACATAACTCTTAAACCTTAAAATAAAAAACTCTGGTAGGTGACATGATTGTCTATGTAGAAAATACCAAAGAACCAACAACACAACAAACTCCTTGAACTAATAAGTGATTATACTAAGGTTGCAAGATAAAAGTTAACATACAAAAATCAATTGATTTCCTATAAGCCAGCAATTAACAACTGGAATTGAAAATTGAAACACATCGCTTATAATAACATTAAAAATATAAAATATTTAGTTATAAGTCTAACAATACATGCACAGGAGTCATTTAAGGAAAAGTACAAAATTCTGATGAAAGAAATCAAAGAAAGATCTAAATAATGAAGAGATAGTTCATGATAATGGGTAGGAAAATCCAATATTGTTAAGATGTCAGCTAAGATGTGAGTTCAGACATCTCACTAAAGTTGACATACAGATGGCAATAAGTATCTTAAAAGATGATCAACATAATATGTCATTAGATAATTAAAAATTAAAACAATAATTAGATACTACAACACACCTATTAGAATGGCCAAAATTTAAAACACTGACAACATCAAATGCTGACAAGATGGAAGGCTTTAACATCTCATTCATCGCTGGTTAGAATGTAGAATGATAAAGCAACTTTGCAAGACAGTTTGGCAGTTTTACATAAAGCTAAACATAGACTTACCATATGATCCAGAAATTGTGTTCCTAATTATTTACCCAAGTTGAAAAGTTATGTCCAGACAAAACCCTACACATGCATGTTTATAGAAGCTTTATATATAATTGCCAAAAATTGGAAGCAACCAAGACACATCCATCAATCAGTGAATAGATAAGCTGTAATATATCCATTCAATGGAATACTATTTAGCAATAAGAAAAAATAAGGTATCAAGCCACAAAAAGTCATAGAAGAACCTTTGATGCACGTTGATAAGTGAAATAATTCAGTCTAAAAAGGCTACATACTGGATGATTTCAACTATATGACATTCTAGAAAAGTGAAAAATACAGAAATACAAACAGATAAGTGGTTGCCAGGAATTCAGGGCAAGAAAAGGAAGGATGAATCAGTGGAACATAGGGGATTTTTAAGGCAGTGAAACTATTCTGTATGATACAGTAATCATGGATACATGATTTTTTTAGAATTTCTTTTCTTCTGCTGGCTTTAGCTTTGGTTTGCTCTTCCTTTTCTAATTCCTTGAGAGGTGTCGTTAGATTGGTAATTTGTGATCTTTCTGTCTTTTTGATATAGGCATGTAAGGCTATGAATTTTCACCTTACTTGTGCTGAATCCCATCGATTTTGGTAGCCTGTGTCTCCTTTGTTGTTCAGTTTGAGGAATCTTTTGATCTCTGTCTTAATTTCATTATTGACCCAATAATCGTTCAGCAGCAGGTCATATAATTTCTAAGACTTTGTGTAGAACTGAGTGTTTCTCTTGGAGTTGATTTCTAGTTTTATTTCACTGTAGTCTGAGAAGATACATAGTATGATTTCTACTTTTTTGAATTTGTTGAGACAGGAGAAGGTTCTATGTGCTGATGAGAAGAATGTATATTCAGTAGTTTTTGGGTAAAATGTTCTATAAATGTCTGTTAGGCCCATTTGTTCTAGAATTCCATTGAAGTACAGTGTTTTTTATTTATTTTCTGCTTGGATAATCTGTCCAGTTCTGTCAGTGGGGCGTTAAAGTCCCCAGCAATTACAATGCTGCTGTTTATCTCCTTGTTTAGAACTAGTAGGGTTTGCTTTATGAATCTGGGACCTCCTGTGTTTGCTGTATAAATATTTAGGATTGTTATGTCTTCTTTTTTAATTATTCCCTTTACCATTATATAATGACCATCTTTGTCTGTCTTTATTATTGCTGACTTAAAGTCAATTTTATATGATATGAGAATGGCTACACCTACTTTCTTCTGGTTTCCACTCGCATGGAATATTTTTTCCCATCCCTTCACTTTGAATCTGTGAGTCTGTGGGTTAGGTGTGTTTTCTGGAGACAGCAGATATTTGGGTTGTATTTTTTCATCCATTCAACCATCCTGTGGCTCTTGAGTGGGGCATTTAGACTGTTCACGTTGATTGATAGAATTGATATGTGAGATGTTATTCTGTTCATCCCATTGGGTAGAACCTCATTGCTTTGTTTTACCTGTTGTGCTATTGTTTTATATGGGCTCTGAGCTTTAGCTTTTGAGTGGTGCTGTTCCATGTAAAATGCAGTTCTGAGTATTTCCTGCAGGGCAGGTCTAGTCTTGACAAATTCCCTCAGTGTTTGCTTGTCTAGAAAGTCTTTATTTCTTCTTCATATATGAAACTTAGTTTTGCAGGATACAAAATTCTAGGCTGGCAGTTGTTCTGTTTAAGAAGACTGAAGATGAGGCTCTAATCCCTTCTGGCTTGTAAGGTCTCTATTAAGAAGTCTGCAGTTAGCCTGAGGGGTTTTCCTTTGTAAGTTACTTGATGTTTTTACCTCACAGCTCACAGGAGTTCCTCCTTCATGTTGACTTTGGCCAGTCTGATGGCTATGTGTCTTGGTGATCACCTCTTTGCAGTAGATCTCCTAGGTGTTCATTGAGCTTCTTATAGCTTGATGTGTAAATCTCTAGCAAGACCAGGGAAGTCTTCCTCAATTATTTCCTCAAATAGGTTTTCCAGCCCTTGTGTGTTTTCTTCTTCACCTTCAGGGATGCCTATGATTCTTATATTTGGCTGTTTTACATAATCCCATATGTCCTGTAGGCCTTGCTCATTCCTCATAATTCTCAGTTCTTTATTTTTGACTGATCTAGTTAATTCAAAAGCATTGTTTTCAAGCTCTTAGAGTCTTTCTTCTGCCTAGTCTAGTCTATTCTTAAAACTTTCCACTGTGCTTTGTATTTCCTTAAATGAATTTTTCATTTCCAGAAGTTCCATTTGTTTTTAACATATTGCTCTCTTTAGTAAATTTTTCATTCATTTCCTGAATTGTTTTTCTGATTTCTTTGAGTTGGTTTTCCATTTTCTCTTGGATTTCATTGAGCTTCCTTACATTTCATATTTGGAATTCTTTATCTGTCATTTCAATATTTTCATCTTGGTTGGTATCCATTACTAGAGAGCTGGTATTCCCTTTTGGGTGTGTCCTTTTGCTCTGATTTTTCACACTTCCAGAGTTCTTTCACTAATTCCTTCTCATCTAGGGCAACTGTCATTTCTTATTTTGGGATTTTCTTTTGTTTAGATGGGGCTTTCTTTTTCTTTCCCCCCTCACTGGTAAGGGACTGCCTGTAGCATATGTTGGTTAAGAACCTTTGGCTTTGCTTGTGGGTGCTTTGATGGGTCTAGGTTCTGGATGGATGCCCTGGCTATAGATATCCTTAGTGTGGTGGATTTCTCAGTTGCAAGTTGTTTGTAGGCTGTAGGTCATTATGTTATACATTTATCAAAACCCATAAAACTCTACAACACGAAGAATGAACCTTAATGTCAACTAAGAACTTTAATAATGGTGTATCAGTATTGGTTCATCAACTGTACCAAGTGTAGCACATCACTACAAGATGATGATAATAGGGGAAACTGCAGAGGGCTAGGGAGTACATAGGAATTCTGCACTTTCTGCTCGAATTTTCTGTAAACCTAAAACTTCTCTAAAATGTTAAGTCTATTAATTAAAAAAACTTTGTCCATTGCAAATAAAAATCTTACTCGGAAAATTATATATTACACATAGGTATAAAATATGCACACATATACATATATATGCATGTACACACATTCAAGTAAAGTATCAATAACTACACATCTCTTTTTACCGTAATTCTTAAATGTTATGCTCTGTTATTTTCCCTCTCCTAATATAATGTTTCTACGTGGACTAACAAGATAAACAGGAGGTAAGGAAATGCAGGCATCGATGCTGAATAATGCTTATAATAAATTTGGTAGTGAAGGGAAATAGGACCGAAATGGATAGTTACGGGAGTCTTAGGGTCTAGGAAAGAATTATTTTTAAAGGACATAATGATACCAACTATGAATATATATAATTGGTGGCTCAGTAAATTTTATTCTGTAGTTTTATTCTGTAATTTTATTCACTTTCTTGTCAAGAAATATAGATAGATATTTGATTATAAAACTGAATACCAAAAGTATATTTAACATTTTCCCAGTGCATGAAAATGTTTGGAAAAATAAAAACAAGCACATACCAATAACTCATCGATGCTGATCATTAGGACGTTCTCATATTCTTTGCCATCTTGACCTTCAATATCACAATCAGATGATGCTACCGGCAACAGAACAAGGATCAATGGAGGAATTCCAAAGATATACCTAAAAGAAACTAAATTTAACAGTAAATAAGAAAGAGTTAAATGTGATGTCATATTACATTTGATTGCAGTGTTTCAATGGACTTGATCACTTATTTCTAATAATTTTTAGAATGCAGCTCAGTTTTGGAGTAGTGCAGGAAGAGCCCAAAAAGTTGAAATTATGTAACAAAGAAAGTGGGATGGCATTTTGGCATGTAGATTTCTTTCACTTTTTTTATTTTGAAATTACTCTTCGGGAAAGTGCAAAAGGGATTTGATGAAATCAGAGACTCCTTGCTTCTGAAAAACACTCCAGAGTGTAATGACAATTTGTTCAATTGGGTTTATGCTGAACATCACTGTAAAAATAGATCTACAGGTCTAGAGGTGTACTACAGTTTAAAGAGTTACACGTTGTTTGAAATTTTGTGGTGTATGTGCAGTGTTCCCCCAACCTTTTTGGAACCAGGGACTGGTTTCACGGAAGACAATTTTTCCATGCACGGCGTCGGGGGTGGAGGCAGAGCTCAGGTGGTGATGTGAGCAAGTGGGGTCGGGGAGGTGCAGTGGAGCTCTGCATCCCAGCCCCTAGCGGGTACGGGTCCTCGGCCCAGAGGTTGGGGACCGCAGGTGTATGGTTCATGATTGCATATTTTTGTAAAATGTGACAGTAGTCCGTGTGTCCAGTTACTTCCTGGAGGCAGCACTGTGGGAGGTTAATCTTCTTGGTGCTGCACTGTGATTATGTTCTTTCTTTTTAAACCTTAAAGGGTTTACAGTTCCCAAAACTCTTATAAATTCAACCTTTGCATTTTGGGACTTCTCTTCCTATTCTTTCACTATCTTCTGTTTCTAAATGCTCATGGACCTATACTCTTTTCAAACACAGTTCTGTCCAGCTTCTTGCCATGTTAGAGAAGCTCAATAAATAAACTCACATCCTGGTAACCAATGATTTATATCTGTTTTTTGTAACCCTTCCCAATGAAGGACAATTGTCCAGTCAAAAGAAATGAAATTATAAATGGTATCATTTGGGGCAGTTATGATGGAAAGCCAGGGATTCCCAGAAACATTAAAATCTGGTTATATAGGGACCTATTTCTTCATAAGCCTGCCGTAGTGTCTTGTTTGCATCATTCTGTAAACTCCTGAGTTACAGTGACAATTTATTTTCTCTGAATTTCCCAAATGAACTTTAACTGTACTTGTTGAGTGCAAGACGTTTCACTTGCATGTCTTCTCTGATTATGAGTACAAACAACACTCCTTCAAACCCAAGGAACTAATATTGTGACAACAGCCTAACTGTTTAGGATATCATAAAGTTCCCAACAACATTGTCATCTATTATATCATTATCTGTCATATAAAAAATCAGTAGCACTCCCCAATAAATTAACTGACCTATATTTTTACAATTAGAGAATGTTAGCTGGGTAGCAGTTATGGGAACAAAGATAAATCCTGCTTTTCCTTTGCATATGTGACTGACACTTGACATAGTAAGAGAAACAAAAATAATCTAGAAATGAGACAAAATTGGCAAAATCTATTCATAGCTCTGCCACTAAATGCCTATACGAATGATGAGCAAGAATTCACTTAGGAGACTAATAATGATGATGCTAGTTTCCTTTAACTGAGTACCTACCATGTACCAGGGACTGTTTATCTACATATACACACACATAAATATGTAATCTCTAAATATCAAAAGAGTCCTTCAAGTTAATCTCATTATAACACACAGAGAGTAGGTGCCAGGTCTGGATGCTAACCTGATTTTGTTGCCTCACCAGGATTTGATCAGAAATGTTCAGAATCTATTGAGAATATGTAACACATTGGTCTTCTGAATGAAAACCACTTCCATGTAATATTATTCAATTTTGCCTCTCTCTTCTACTGTGGTTCCTTTATCCTAAAGATTCTCAAACAATAATGAACTGCTAATTATTTACAGGTTCTAACCTTGTAATCAGATTTGTATAGATTGTACAGAAACAAACTTTTCATTCTCTCTGTCATCTTACAGGTATTCAAAAGGTATACTTTGAGAGGAGTAGGTGATGATAAAGGAAAAATTATGTGGCATTTAACTTGACATGAGCTTAAAGGAGAATATAATAAAATAATTAAATACTAAAGAGATATTTTTGCCATTATCCTAAATGTTATTTCAAAGGTCAACCTTTTATGTTTTAATAAGTGTGATTGTTTTATTTTTTATGAGCATCGCCTGTCCTCTTAACCCCAATTTTCAACACTAAGTGTTCCTAAAATTCACATCAACCTATTCATTCACTGGATGACATTTTGTCAATGCTTTCCAATGATGGATTGGTGGAAAATCCACAGTCTTTTTATTTGTATATTACAACTGGTTTCTCAATTCTAACACATAATTTCCCTTGCCTGTAAAGAGCATATTCTATTGTTGAGTTCCATTGTTGTTGAATAATTAGCCCAGATAGACTAGGGCAATGCAAAGCACAAAGGGTTTGCAATATGGAGACCTGAGATTTTTGTCTTGGTATGACAATGGGTTGTGTGACTGAGAGAATGACAGAGCATCTTTTAAGCTTCACTTACCTGATTTCTAAAATTAAACCTTTAGACTAAATGATCTCTTGATATTACTGTCAGCTCTTAGGCACCTTAATTCTAAGACTCTACCTGCCCATCCAAAAACTCCAGAAACTCTTCAGATTTGAAATTACCTCAGGGAAATGCTGCAAACACACCCAGGGCCTGGGACTCGCATCTCTTAGGTTCTTGGCTTTCTCATTAATGATGTGTACTTTGGTCTGTAATTGAAGTCCTTTCTCTCGCACCACACAGAGAGTAACATACTAAGATTGTCTGAGTTGAGAGTCCTTTTGACATTGTTGTCACACTCAACCCTGAACTTTTCTTTAGGTTACAGAAAAGATAAACCATAAGGAACAATGCAAGGCAAGTGTGGGCTTGTGGAATTGTCTTTAGATCTCCTGAAGGGATTGAAACTGGAGAATTTGTTTTCAGTAGGGAATTTGGTTAAACCAGAATGATGGCTGTCTAAAAATTCTTGTTGGTTTTTAATTTAAGCCAAATAATACATTCAATCCTCAACTGCTTAAGTTATGGGGTCAAAGTGAACGTAAATAAATTGTTTTACACAGTCCCTCAAATCCAGCCTTTTATCAGTCTTTAAGATCAATGTTTACTGAATGTTCATGACATAGACCTATTTTCACTGGGAATTTAATTCTATAACCATTTCACATAATCATTTCATAAGGTAAGTACCGTAAGCTATTTACATTTTATAGATGGAGATCTGGGGCACAAAGAAAATTTGTCCTATATATAATGTATCTAGTAAGAGCCACGATTCAAATCCGGGTTTGTCAGACTGAATAATCTAGAAACTCAGCTTTCAGCTGCTGGACTATACTGCTTCCTATAAAAATAACTGTTACGTGTAGTCAAGGGGAATGCACCAAAACACCATCTTCCTCTGCATGAACTGCAGTGAGATACTTCCTGACCAAGCTATGAAACTGCATCATGAGCTCTTATTTCAGAAAAAAAAAAAAAAAGACACTAAATATTTTCTCTCATTGTAGTAGGTTAGGTGTGAGGGGTGAAACCAGAAAAAAAAAAAAAATCTCACACACGAGTGTGATTATAACATTTAAGTTGGTCCTATGAAATAATCTTTTCCATTTTTAGGATATTTAAACACTGATGTGATACAGTTTGAAATTCTCCTTTTTACCTGTTCAGGCTTTCTAATTTTTCTCAGTTCCCTCTCCCTCTCTTTCTCTTTCTTTTTTTAATAACTATTCTATTTTCAGTCCTCAAATATGATGAAATTAACCAAACCAGATAGCATAGTTGAAGACCACATAGTAAGTCCTCAACTACCTCAACTCCCAAAAGAAATGGGAAAAAAAAGTGTAGAGTAACCTTATTCACCCTCTTGCTGGAGCTTAATCTTTTAGAGAAATCTCTTGAAACATAATGCAGAAACACACTCATTATAATCATTACTATTAGAATTTTAATATTTTGTCTGCTAATAACAACTTATGGTGAATGATTAATACAGACATGCTGTAGGAAATAAAGGCTCTTTGTTAAAAATGCACACTCTAGCTTCCAGTTCTTATTTCATCTTTCTACTTTGGATCAGAGGCAATGCAAGGCTTAGGACGAGAAGTGATCCAGGAAGAAGTAATTGCAAGAGAACCACGGGCTTTGCAAGAAAAACAGGGACGTGTTCAATGCTTAATTTTATATTAAGCCCCTACAAATAGTCTTCCAAAATTGTCTTGGGTATCTTCCCCCTCCCCCTACCTTTATTTTGTTACAGATCCAGTAGTCCTTGGTTATAGCAATTCTTGTTTTTTTAATATCTATGGTGGGGGAAAAGACCACTTTTGATCTAATGGAGTAGCCAGGAAAGCGCACAGGGAAGAGCAGTTAGTTCCCTATTCCCGCACCCTCCCCCACTGTCCTCTTTGGCTTGAGGAAGTACTGACTGTAAAACATTCCAATTCCCTAAGCGGATCCTCTCCCCTCACATCTCTTTTCCCCCTTTTTCTTTCCAGTAATTTTTTTGGAGGGGGGGGGGGTCTTTACATTGGCTACAAGGCTGCCAACGGAATCCAGCCCACCTCGATTCTGCCCTCGTACATTTTAAATCCGTATTCCGCGCAAATAAAATATATGAGATCTCAGCTAGGGTCTAGAATTTAAACTCATGACTATTTAATCCTGCCACCATCGAGGAGCGAGCATGCAGGGAAAAACAGAAGCTGGCCGTTCTCCGTGCCAGCCCCAGGGCTTGGGTTCCCAGCAAACAGCACAAGGTACAGCCCCAGTCGGAAACTCCCAACCTGACTCAGGGGGAAACACGGGGTTTTCCGAAGACCTGTCCCCTGAGGGTTTAAAAGCGCGTCCCGTGGGAGCTTCGCTTTCACTTCTCTAGGGAGTTCGGAGCTGCAAGAGCCCAGCTGCTCGCCAAACCCCGGCCGCCTGCGTGAGTGACTTGGCACAGCCAGAAACACGGTAAGGGCGGGTTGGGCGCCTGTTTAGCAGAAGGCAGCGCTGGCTAGGGGCAGACAGACAAGACAGACAGGCTAATAGACAGAGAACCACTGGCTACCTCTGAGACCGGGCTGTAGGCTGCCGCCGCTGAGCAACGCGGAGGCTGCCGCGCTCGGTCTCGGCACAGAAAGCAGGCGTCCGGGACTGCTTCTCACAGTCTGCCGGGCGCAGCAGCCAGAGGTGTGCTATGGGCCACAGGACTCAGGCTCAGCTGGCAGCTGCCCGTGGGAGAGCCAGTGCTCTCGGCAGGTCCAAAGTGCAAGGCCGGGCTATTCCCGGACGTGCCGTGCAGCGGGGGCCAGCAGCGCGTCCCGGAGTGCCCCGGCGCGCTGGGCGCGCGAAGTCGTGCGCCGCGCGAGAGGAGCGCTTACCATGGAACATGGTCCGCGGGAGGGGGGCGTAGTCATGATGACCGCAACTGTAGCAGGAGCAAGTTCTCACCGCCCATAGCCATTCCCAGGACCCTGGTCTTCCGCGGAGTTGCCGAGAGCGGTTGCCCAGTAGGGCGATTGCTGAAGCTGGTTCCTCTCACCCACGCCGCGCCTGCTGTTTCATCCATCCCAGGGGGGGCGGCACACACCACGGCCAGGCTCTGCGCTTTGCCTTTTCCATAACTTCCGTAGGATCCGCCGGCGGTGTACTTTCAGTTTCTACTTTGCGCTTGGTCTGCAGGTTGAGTCTTTGGGTTTATCACCGGCGCGCCTTCACCACCTCCTCTCCTGGCCACCTGCTTCCCATGCACCTGGACCTGGACCAGAGGAGGGCGCGAATTTCCAAAGCACCGCAGGAGAAACGAGCCTGCTTTCTGAATCAGAGCGATTCGGGGTAAAACGACTTGTCAGAGGACCTCTAAACTCCTTGGCAAACGCTGGGCGACTCTATTGCTAGTAAGTCCACAAAAGCCACGAATGTGCAAGACGCGAGCTGGACTACTGCAAGTGGACGCCACCGAGGAGGCGTCGCAGCTCCCGCCGCGGATGTGGTGGACGATGCCAAGTCATCTTGTAAAAAAAGGAAGTGAAGAATGATTAAGAGGGTCACGCCCTCTGCCCCTCCAACCTCTCTAATCAGTTTCTTTCAGCTCTGTCTTCTGTATGTGCACCTGCTCGGGTGGGACCTCAAGGAAAAATAATCCTGTGGGTCCACCTAATCTGGTAAGTGGTATCTTTGGAAAATCAAGCTCCAAGTTGAGTGGAGGACATGGAAACTGACAATAATAGTTAATAACTGTGACTTCCACTTGCATATTTATCTGCATTGGCTAATAAATCACACTGTCTGTCTTGACTGTGTGTCTCTGAGGTGTTAATTTTTTCCTAGGTCTGAATTATCTAGGTCTTTTCTGCATTATTTGGGTTTGATATTCTGCAGAAACCCTGAAGGTGGATAATGTAAACCAGTAACAACAACAGAGATAATAATAACGGCTATCTCGCATTTGCTCTCTGCCAGTATTGTGCTAAGCATTCTGCACATATCGTCTCATGCAAAGCTTTCGATGAGGTAGACCATTTTCTTATCTGCACTTTACAGATGGGAGAACTTAGACTTCCCTGAGTGACTTGTCAGAGTCCACTTAGCTAGCAGAGTTTGGATACAAACCTGCTGCATTTTGGCTCTAGAGTCCATGCTTGGAAATCCTGTTAGAAGTCCTTGTGAATAATGCAGTAATGTAGACATTGACGCCAGGAGGGAGACATCTGCATGTGGGTGTGCCTTTGCCAGGGTGTGGCAAACCTCAGGAAAGGTGTCTGGAATCTGTGATTTCTAAATTGCTACCTGAACAGGAATGAACTTGGGGCTTGTGAAGAACATTCTACTTTCTGTCACAGTGTGAACAAAAAACAGGAAAAGAGGAGGCAGGGAGAAAGAAACAGAATAACAATGAATTAGAGAGTGAGACAGTTACTCAAGCCTGAACTTTGGATCTCTGTGTCCTCTTTTAGTCTCACTTATCACATCCAATCCATAGGCAAGTCCTGCTTGCTCTACCTCCAAAATAAACCCTGCAGGGTGACTACAGAAGCTGTCTAAGGGATCTTGCAGCTTTCACTCTTGCCAATAACCCCCTCATTCTCCTCAGAGCAGTGGGATATCTGATTACAATTCCCGTCCTTTTTGGTCACTTCCCACTGGGTACCAGGCAAAGGCCCCGCTGCCCTCCCTGACGGCTGCCCCCTCATACCTACCTCACTGTGTTCCAGCAACAGTGCCCTTTTTCTTCCAGCCCAGCTTACTTCCACATAGAATGATCACCAGCACATGGCTGGCATTCAGTAAGTATTGCTCAGTGACAGTGTAAGAGAGAACGAGTGAATGAGAATGCATGAATGAATATGTGTGAAAGAGAAAGTGTGTGAAGGCAGAAGGGAAACAGAAGGAAAGAGGAAGAGAATGAGCGGAGCGAATGAAAACAGGAGACAGAACGGAGTGGGAAAAGCCAAGTATTTCCATTTGACTAAAACCTGGAGTGACAGGTGGAGAAGAGAGAGACATGGGACTGGAGTGGCTTTTAAAAATGAATTCTATAACTAAACACACCTAGCTTGGGGATTTATTTATTTAAAATCCCTGACAGCAGCAGCATTGAAGTACGTAACTGCTTGTAGTCTGCACATTTTTTTTTTTTTTTACTTTTCAGGAACAAAATAAAAGTGCATTCATTAATAACTTAAGAGGAAATCCATCTTCCTTTTTGTTAAAATCACCATAATGCCTGGCAGAATAAGGGCTTGTGCATACCTGAACTTTGGGAGACCATAAGGGGAAATTAGGGTTCTGGGAGAGAAGATGTAAATTTCTCACTGGACTCTTCCTGTAAATTGAAGCATTTCGAGTCTTTGTGGTTATGTGAAAATGGGCACATTCTAACTACATCAAGTTATTATTTTTCTAAAAGAGAATAAATATCATTTGTAAAAAATTCCAAAATGAAATCTTAAATTGGCTTTTGATAATCTGAATGCTATTTCTTATAAGACAGATGGACAAGGAAAATGTTTTATAAATTTTTAAAATGCTAATTTTTCATGAATAAAGAAATGCGGTGATTACTCTTATGTTTGCTCATAGACTCAATGATTTATGCAGAAAAGCAAACGAGACAAAATAGTATATCAATTCTATGAATTATAATCAAAATATTAAAAGGGAAGACAACATTCTCAGAATGATGAATGAATATATGATGTCAACTTAAATAGAAAATTTTCATATAACCAATGCTTAATGTTCTATAATCTTCAATCAAAATAGTCAATTATTGTTAGCCTAAAAATACTTTCTTGCTTAATTATCTGAAGTATTTTTCCTCAACTAAATATGACTACTCTTTATAGTCTGTGATCTGAATTTTATCTATTGCTCTTTCTATGGATAGTTTCTGAATTCTTATGGTTTAACGTTCCAGGCATAATATTCAACATATTTCACACACGCACTCATAGATAGACACACACACACACACACACACACACACACACACACACACACACACACACAGTCAGCTTTAGGACCCGTGCATCTGTGCAGTCGCTCAGGGGCCTGTACTTAGAAGGACCAATTCTTGGTTTGATGCTCTGCTGTCAATGCCTTGAAATTCTTAATTATTTTTGGGCAAAGGGGATGCTTATTTCTACTTTATACTGGGTCTCACAAATTCTGTAACTGGTCATGGACATTCGTACATGTTAAGTTAAACATTGTGGATAGCAATCCATGTCTTTAAGGTGGTTTCAGTCTGGTGGGAAAAATAGATGTTAAATGTCTAATTTCAAAGAGGAAGAATACTATGAGAAAAAGAAGCTTTTAAATTCAATCAAGTCCCGTTTATTGATTTTTGTAGTTGCTGTAATTGCCTTTGGGGTCTTAGTGATAAATTCTTTGCCTAGGCTGACATCTAGAAGAGTTTTTCCTATCTTCTCTTCTAGAATTTTTATGATTTCATGACTTACGTTTAAATCTTTTCTCCATCTTGAATTAATTTTTGTAAGTATGAGAGATAGGGGTCCTGCTTAATTCTTTTGCATATGGCTATTCAATTTTCCCAGCACCATTTATTGCAAAGGGATTCTTTTCCACAGTGTATATCATTGTTTGCTTTGTCGAAGATCACTTGGTTGTAGGTAGACGATTTCATATTTGGGCTCTCTGTTCTGTTCCATTGTTCTGTCTCTATTTTTGTACCAATACCCTATTTTGGTTATTATACCCTTGTAGTATAGTTTGAAGTCTGGTAATGTTATGCTTCCAGATTTGCTCTTTTTACTTAGGATTGCTTTCGCTATTCGGGCAATGTTTTGATTCCAAAAAAAGCATAGAATTATTTTTCTAGATCTGTAAAATATGATATTGGTATTTTGATGAGGATTGCATTGAATCTGTAAATCACTTTGGACATATGGACATTTTAACAATGTTGATTCTATTGATCCATGAGCATGATATGTTTATCCATTTGTTTGCGTCATCTGTGATTTCTTTTATAAGTGTTTTGTAGTTCTTCTTATAGAGATCTTTCACTTCCTTCATTTAGTATATTCCTAAGTATTTTTTTTTTTGTAAATTAGCTATTGTGAATGGTATTGAGTCTTTGATTTGACTTTCAGCTTGACTGTTATTGGCATATAGAAATGCTACTGATTTGTGTACATTGATTTTGTATCATGAGACTTTGCTGAAGTTATCAATTCCAGGAGTCTCTTGGTAGAGTCTTTGAGATTTTCTGGATACAGGATCATATCATCAGTGAAAAGCAATAATTTGACCTCCTCTTTCCCAATTTGGATATCCTTTATTTCTTTCTTTTGTCCGATTGCTCTGGCTAGGACTTCCAGTACTATGTTGAATAGAAGTGGTGACGGTGTGCACCTTTGTCTTATTCCAGTTCTTAGGGGGAATGCTTTCAACTTTTCACCATTCAGTATGATATTGGCTATGGGTTTGTCATATATGGCTTTTATAATTTTGAGATATGTTCCTTCTATGCCTAGTTTGTTGAGGGTTTTTATCATGAAAGGGTGCTGGATTTTGTTGAATGCTTTTTCTGCATCTGTTGTGAAGATCATATAGCTTCTGCACAGCAAAGAAAATAATCAATGGAGCACAAAGACAACCTACAGAATGAAAGAAAATATTTGCAAACTATGCATCTGATAAAAGGCTAATATCCAGAATCTACAAAGAACTCAAAAAAATCAGCAAGAAAACGCCATAGCACTCACTCTAGCCCGGGCAACAAAGAGAGACTCTGTCTCAGAAAAAAAAAAAA